>NC_057805.1:149165267-149465267 GCF_018294505.1 Triticum aestivum
GGTGGAGGAGGCGGCGGCGACACGTGTCACGCTCTGATTGGCCGGGCGGCGCGGCGGACGTTGTCCGGCCGGAGCGGACGCGTCCGGCGCGGCGCGGAGGGAGAGAGTTAGGGTTTCGTCTGTGATTTCGTATACGGGAGGGGATGTCTATTTATAGGTAGAGGGAGCTAGGAGACTCCAAATGAGGTGCGGTTTTCGCCCACACGATTGTGATCGAATGACCTAGAGCATGGAAGATAGTTTGGTGGGTTTTGGGCTGGTTTTAGAGGGGGTTTTGCTGGACACTCAAATAGACTTTGCGGATGCCCGATGAACCGTTGGAGTACCAAACGACCTCCGAATGGAACGAAACTTGACCGGTAGTCTCCGGGTGGTTTATTAAGACCACTTGACAAGCCTCGGTCCATTCCGAGAAAGTTTGACACACGCACACGAAAGAAAACAAGAGGGGTGCACCGGAGGAGATAGGAGCGCCGGATTGGAAAACAGACAACGGGGAAAATGCTCGGATGCATGAGACGAACATGTATGCAAATGCAATGCACATGATGACATGATATGAAAATGCATGACATGACAAAATACAGAACGAAAGACAAAACCCGACAACGGAGGGAAAAACATATCACATAGCCGAAAATGGCAAGAGTCGGAGTTACAAATATGGCAAGTTACATGCGGGGTGTTACAGCAGGGCCATCAGCTCATCCGATGAAGACCAATTTGGGCCCTTCTCCATCCAGGAGGTCAGCCGCATTGGAGCTTCGGATTTGAATTCGAAAGCCGCGACCCAGGTGGCATCGCGGGGATCTGTGATATAGAACCACAACATCTGCCACTCCTTGACAGTCTCCACAAACGTGCCTTTCGGCCATGTGATGTTGGGCATCTTGCTCACCATGGCTCCTCCGCACTCCGCATGTTGGCCGTGCACCACCTTCGGCTTCACGTTGAAGATCTTGAGCCACAGACCGAAGTGGGTCTGGATGCGGAGGAAAGCCTCACACACGACAATGAACGCCGAGATGTTGAGGAAAGAGTTCGGGGCTAGATCATGGAAATCTAGCCCATAATAGAACATAAGTCCGCGGACGAAAGGGTGGAGTGGAAACCCTAACCCGCGGACAAAATGAGGGAGGAACACCACCCTCTTGTTGGGCTTCGGTGTAGGGACGACTTGCCCCTTGGCCGAAAGCCGGTGGGCGATCTCCTTCGCCGGATACCCGGCCTCCTGAAGCTCGGCGATGTCCTTCTCCTTAACGGAGGAGGCCATCCACTTGCCTTGCCCTCGAGAACCAGACATGGCTGAGTGCTTGCTCAAGGTGGAAGAGACTAGAACTTGGGCGCTGGAGCTCAAGAATGGAAGGGCAGAGGAAGAAAGAAGGCGTGGGTGAAGAAAGGGAATCCTTATCCCCTTATAAAGGCAGTGAATATCGAACGCCTCCCCACTCACCTTAAAATTCGCATATTCCCAAGGGCTGTGCAAACGGCACGGTTGGATTACCCACACCCGTATTGATGAGAATCCCGCAATAATGGGACACGATCTCTGCTTTGACAAGATGTGCCAATGGAAACCGCATCTCGAAACATGGAACGACAGACGAAAACGGTTCAAAATAATGACCAGCGAGACGTGATGTCATCTTGCGAAAAGTTGTCAGCGGATGGGACTCGTGAAATATTATACTCTCTACGGTTGTGTGTGTGGTACTTGTGTTGCAGATCCCGACATGTTCGTTGCGTCCGAAGACTATCTTGGAGTATTCGAAAAGGGGAACCCGCCTTGCAATGCCGAAGACAATCTGCGCGCCACACACCTCATCATTGAGGCTTGGTTCAGGGGCTACTGAGGGAGTCCTGGACTAAGGGGTCCTCGGACGTGCGGCCTGTTGGACATGGGCCGGACTAATGGGTTGTGAAGATACGAAACCGAAGACTCTCTCCCGTGTCCGGATGGGACTCTCCTTGGCGTGGAAGGAAAGCTTGGCAACCAAATATGAAGATTCCTTTCTCTGTAACCGACTTTGTACAACCCTAGTCCCCTCCGGTGTCTATATAAACCGGAGGGCTTAGTCCGGAAACATATACAGTCGTACACGCTAGACTTCTAGGGTTTTTAGCCACTACGATCTCGTGGTGGATCAACTCTTGTAATACTCATATTCATCAAGATCAATCAAGCAGGAAGTAGGGTATTACCTCCATAGAGAGGGCCCGAACCTGGGTAAACATTGTGTCCCCTGTCTCCTGTTACCATCGACCTTAGATGCATAGTTCGGGACCCCCCACCTGAGATCCATCGGTTTTGACACCGACGTGCACTTTTTATTACTTATTTTATTTCATGTTTTTTGCAAGATCTATTTATCCAATCTACCATAATTTTATCTATTTTTTACCATAGAGGGACTGACAACCCCTCTTACGCGTCGGGTTGCAAGTATTTGTTCTTTGTGTGCAGGTACCATGTACATAGTGTTGCTTGGTTCTCCTACTTGATTGATACCTTGGTTCCACAACTGAGGAAAATACTTACCGTAGTTGTGCTACATCATCCCTTCCTCTTTGGAGAAATACCGATGCAGTCTCAAGCCACGTCACATAGCCCTCGGCTGTGCGAAGCCCCCGAGTGATGCTCGAAAGAGGTAAGCTAGGTATATAGTGCGATATGAGGTTTGATTATATGAGTAACTTAGTCGTTCCTGTGTTGGCGATGTAGCGGTGAAGGCGTGTCCAACCGATGGTGATGCGCCGGTGCGGATGAGTGGTGAGGGCATGTTCATCCAAGTGGCAATGCGCGGGGCAGCCATGTGGTGGGGATGTGTCTGATCAGGTGGCGACGCGCGGGGCGGGTGAGTGGTGGAGACGTGTCTTGATGAGTGGCGACGCGTGGGGCGGCCGAGTGGTGAGGACGTGTCTCACCATGTGGCGATGTGCGGGTGGCCAAGTGGTGAGGATGTGACCAACCGAGTGGCAACGCGCAGGGTGTCGGATCACGGGTTCCAGCATTTCCCTCAAGGTTCGAACTCTGGTGTAACGCCCCGAGACCGACGCTCCAGATGCCTTCCTTGTTTTGCGAGTCATGTGTGTTTTTTATTTGTTTGTTGCATCTCATCATGGCATCATCCGCATTGCATCGGCACTCGTTGCCGTCATTGTTTTTAAAAACTTGCATCCGTTCGTAGTTCCCGCTTCTCCCTGTTGCCTTCGTTGTCGTTTTCGAGACCAACCGTTCTTTTGTTGTCCGACCGTTTGAGCCTCTCTGCACAATGCACAAAAACCCCTCCTCACGCGCGTCCGAAAATTGTCCCGAACCCGACTCGGGTGTTGTTACCATTGGATCCGGATCATCCCCTAACATCTATAAAACATCCCCGTTTTCTTATTTGGACTTCCTACCCTAATTATTCTCGACAGTCCGATTATGATCGGAGGGGCTAGAATAGCCCCTAAGCTAACCCACTCACTATATAATCAGTCTACTCTAACCCTAGAAACTAGGGATCCTGTCCCATCCATCCACCTATTCCCGAGCCGCCGCCACTCACCTCCCTTTCTTCCTCGGGATCTCCTCATTCCCCCGATCCAATCCCACCAACCAGAACCAGCCCCGAAGCTTCCCCTCGATCCTGTCACCTCCTTGCTCGGGAGAGCAAAGGCTCGACCCCGAGAAGCACCAGCGCCTCGTGCCTCCTCCTCCCTTGGTCCTGGACGCGTCCGGCCGCCCGCAGCCGTCGTCGTCCGCGCCTGCAGGAGCCAGCAGCTGCAGCCCCGAGCCCTCTGCTCCTTTCCCGCCGGCCTCCTCTTCCTCCTGTTTTCTCCTTTTCCTCGTGTATCCTTCCCCGTCTCTCAACTCCCCTCCTCTGCTTTTTATCGCCGGAAACGGACGCAGGCGTCGAACGCCACGGCCGCCGCGCACGCCTGCCTTCATCCCTCGCACCCGAAGCCCAGCAAAACAGCGCCGCCATTCTCTGCGTCAGGAGGACGCTCGAACCTCCTCTGCTTCCCGCTCGCCTGCACGTGACCGCAAGCTCCTCCCCTGGTCCGTTCGTCACCTTCGACCACCTCCAGCAGGACCTCCCCCAACACGCCCAAGCTCCTCCCCTGCCCCGAGCCGCATCTGTAGTTCTCCTCCTCGAGTAGCGCATCCCCGAGCGAGGAGCGCTCGATCTGCTCGTGCCAGAGCTCCTCCATGGAGCCGAGGAGCTCCTGCACCTTGCATCCGCCGCCCTCGTCGAACCTCGCCGCCGGCACCTCCATACTCGACGCCCTCACCACCATCTCCGGTGAGCCTCGTCGCTCATCTTCTCTCACTCTCTATCTCTCCCCTGTCTCTCTGTGTTCTCTAAACCTTCTCCTTTTTCCTTCGACAGGAGCATCCATGGTCGTCCCTACGTCGTCGCTGCCTCAAAGTTTCTCCCTCCGGCCACCTCGAGATCTGGCCATTCCTCGCTCTGGACGAGGACCAGCGCCCCGCAACTCCGGTAGTCCCCGCCGCCAGGTCCATCGCTGCCTGAACCTCCCTGCTTCGCCAAGTCCCCTGCCGCGGCCTCTGCTTCGTTTGCATCGAGCGAGCGAGGGGAGAGCTCGCGTTAACCGCGCCTCTAGGCCCAGCGCGCCCCTTCGCGGCCTGCCTTGGTCTCTCCATCGATCTGGGCTTGGCCCATGGTGAGCGCCCCAGCGCCCAGCAGATTCGGCCCGCTTCTGTTTTTTCCCCTGTCAGCGAATTTGTCTATTTCCCAGGACTTATAGTTTTGCAGAAAACCCCCCTATTGTTCATGCATTTAGTAACTATTTAACCATGCATCGGTTTAAAACAAATTATATATGTTAAATGCTCAGAAATTTGTGTAGTTCAATAATATGCCACTTTCATCTATGTTTAAAATGTTTAAATTGATGTTTGCATTAATTTGCTTAAATGCCTTGCTAAAATGATTTATTTCATAACTAATTAACCGTAACTCGGAATTTATTAAACTTTATATGTAAATGGGGTAGAAAAATGCCTAGTTTAACATGGTGCACTTTATTTTGCTGTTTAATAACATTAAAATTGTGTTTATGGCAGAACAGTACCAAATCTAAAATATGATATGGGGATTTACCGGAATTGTTGTTTGTTGTTCCGGTGTCACAGCCCCAGATCAGCCCTTGTCTGACTTTGCTTGTTCCTCATGCATCATGTTTAAATTTTGCTTAAACTTGAAATAGGGGTGATCAATCCCTAGCACCCAAAAGAACTCAACTAGGTTGAACTTAAAAACATTTTCAATGAACCCAAATGCCCTTTAGAAAAGTTCATGATTTTTGATAAAGGTAAAAACCTCTGCCAAAAATGATAAACATATTTCTAGGCCATTCTGGATTTTTGAATTAAGTCTTATTGTATTTGACTTTTGGGCATTTAAATACTATAAATAATTTAAATGTTCAAATAATGTTGGAACTATTTTTGGGCCACTGAAATAATTCAGCAACTGTCCATGAATATTTTCAGGATTTTAGGAAATGCCGTGGTATTTTTCCTAAGCCCAAAACAGAGGCAAATAATTAGAAAACAGAAACAAATTAGAAAAACAGAAAGCAGAGAGAGGAGATACCTACATGGCACCCACCACAGCCACCTGGCCGGCCCAGCTGGCGGCCCAGCCCACCAGGCGCTCTCCTGTCACCTTCCTCCTCGCGCCAGTAGGCGAGGGCACGTGCCCGATGCGCGCAGCTACACGCCGCGGCCACCTCCTCCCTCCCAGCCTGCCTGGCTCCTCCCCGTTGCACCTAGACGGCGCCACGACACCCCCTCGACGCCTCGACCTCTCCCCCGAACGCTCTCCCCCTCCTCTGTTCTTCCCGCCGAACGCCTCCGTCGCCGCCGCTCGCCACCACCGCGGACACCGCCATCTCGGCGACGCCCTGAGATGCCCAAGAGCTCCGCCTAGTATCCCTCTTCCTCCTCATCGAGCTGTGCAACGCCGGACGCCCCCGAGTGCCTCCACGTCGTCGTCTTCAACCTCCCAACGCCGGAGATCCCTCTCGCCGCCCCGCTCGCTCCAGTGCTTCCCCGAGCACGCCGAGGCCACCTCTGCACTCACTGTGAGCCCCTGCGTCGAACCCCCCTCCTCTCTGCTCCGTTTGCTCATTGTAGACGCCGCCCCCTTGCTCACCGTAGCACGCCGCCGCGCGAGCTCGACGCCAGCATCACTCCGGTGACCATTTGGTCACCCGCGGTGCCTAACACACTCACCGCACCTCGTAGCGCCTCGCTAGTGCATCCATTCACCCACTAGCACGCTACAGCAGCAAAACCACCGACGCCCGAACTCCGGCCGCCGCATTCGTGCTCGCCGCCGTCGACTTAGACCACCCCAGCTCCTCCCGCTTGGCCTACTAGATGCGCGCGAGCCCCAGCTACGCGTAGGACCAAACCGCGGTCGATTTGGTGGACCGTGGGCAAATCCCGAGCCCCTCCGCCGTCCCGGGTTTCACCGGCGACGAGCCGTGGACCATGTCCGGCGGGTTTGACCCTGCTTGACCGGGGTTTGACTTCCCCCCTGAGTCACTGACGTGTGGGCCCATGCTCCTAACTAAACTAGATTAGTATTAGTTTAGCGCTAATTAATCTGGATTAGTTAGGTTAGTCACTGACAGGCAGGTCCCACGGGTCAGTTTGACCCTGGCCAGCCCGTTGACTCGCTGACGCAGTGATGACGTCAGGCTGACGCAGTAAAGCATTATCTGGATTTAAGTTTATTCAGAAAATTCCAGAAAATAGTATAAACTTCTAAAAATCATATAAAATCAACCGTAGCTCAGAATGAAATAATTTATATATGAAAAATTATAAGAAAAATGCAATCTATCCATCTGTATCATTTTCATGCATGTCAAACTAAGTTATACCTGCTGTATAGGTGAAAACATGATAATGCACTATTTGAATTCATAGTTTGAATTTGAATTTGAATCTTTGGTTCAAATCAACTCAAACCATTCTGTTCTAGCTGGCATTAGCCCAAAACACATTCATATTGCCATGTCATAGCATGCATCATATTGTGCATTGCATTGATCGTGCCCTTCTTTGTTTGCCGGTAACCGTCCCCTCTCAGTAGCCGATGCTCCGATGACGTGATCGATGACACCGATGAAGAACTATAATATCTTCAGAAGTGCCAGGCAAGCATAACCCCCTTGTTCATTCCGATACAATCCCACTCTCTCGCTCCTGCTCTCTTTTACTACATTAGGACAACAATGATTCAACTGTTACTTGTTGCGGTAGTTGAACCCCTTATCCTCTGCATGACCTGTCATTGCCATAGTAAATAGATGAAACCCACTAGCATGAGTAGGAGTTGTTTGAGCCCTGATGTGCCTACTCATTCATGCTTGTTTGTCATGCCTGCTATTGCTTAGAGTTGTGTCAGGTCTGATTCATCGGGGATGAATTGGAAAGTTGTGAACATGTCCTACTGTGTGTGAGCTAAGTGTGTGAACACGATTTGGTAAAGGTACCGGTGAGAGGCCATGTAGGAGTACATGGTGGGTTGTCTCATTGCAGCCGTCCTCAGGAACTGAGTTCTGTGTTTGTGATCCATGATACAGTTACTACCACGCATTGGGCCCGAAACCAATGGACCCTCTCGGCTTCTTAATCACCCTTGTCCTCTGTCCAGGAGTTGCAAGTAGTTTCTGGTGTTTGTAGTATGCTGGAGGCCGTGGGCAGCGCTGACCGGAGGGGTGGGCTGTGATGCGGTAGGCACGTGGCCGGGCATGCCGGGCGCCCGTTTGGTGTCCCGGAACCCCGCACACATCGTTCGGGGCCGTATGTGGAAACCTCGGCCGGACTCCCTGCGGATGGAACCTGAATAGGCGATAAACCTGGACTAGAGACTTGAGTGTTTAGGTAGGCTGTGGCCGACACCCTCGCTGGGCTTCCGCTTGAAGGTTGCCGAGTACATGTCGTGTAAACGGCGGTAAGTGGTGAGAGCGTGTGTGTCGAAGTACACCCCTGCAGGGTTAACATCATCTATTCGAATAGCCGTGTCCGCGGAAATGGACTTCTGGGTTGCCTATAACAGTTCATAGACAAGTGAAAGTGGATACTCTAAAATGCGCAAGATAAGCGTGAGTGCTATGGATGGCGTTCTCGTAGGGAGACGGGAGCGAATCCATAGTGGTGTATTGATATGGTGAATTAGTGGACTCGTGTGCGCCACCTCAAAAGAGTTACTTGTAGTCGTAGTTCAGAATAGCCACCGAGTCAAAGCTGGCTTGCTGCAGTCAAACTCCACCACCCCCCCTTTGTTGATACCGATGCATATGTAGCTAGTTCTGATGTAAGTCTTGCTGGGTACATTTGTACTCACGTTTGCCTATTTTATGTTTTGCAGAGAGACGCCAGTCTCGCTAGTAGTTCCGTGTGGACTTCGACGTTTAGCTTGTTACCTCAGCTACGATCTTGTGCCCTCGGTAGGATCTGGTAGATAGTCAGGCTTCTCAGCCTTTTTCATTTGTAGATGTCTGTACTCAGACATGTTAAGCTTCCGCATGTGTTTGACTTGTATGCTCTGAATGTTGGGTCATGAGACCCATGTTTGTAATATCTGGCTCTTCGGAGCCTAATGAATAAATACTCTGAGTCGTAGAGTCTTTTTGTGATGCCATGTTGTATTTGCACATATCGAGCATATTGTGTGTATGATTGAAATGCTTGGTATGTGTGGGATCCGACAACCTAGTTGTTTATCCTTGGTAGCCTCTCTTATGGGGAGATGTAGTCTTGTGCTTCCATGAGCCATAGTAGTCCGCTACAGCCCGGTTCACCGGAGTCCTGCTAGCCCAGCACTACTGCTCCGGAACACTTGACTGGCCGGCATGTGATTCACTTCGTTCCTGTGTCTGTCCCTCCGGGGAAATGTCACGCGGTGACATCCGGAGTCCTGCCTAGCCTGCTACAGCCCGGGTTCCCGGAGTCCTGTTAGCCCAGTGCTACAGCCCGGATTCACACGTTGCTGACCGACATGCTCGATGTTGATTCATGTATGCCTGTCCCCGTAAGTTAGTGCCACTTTGGGTTCACGACTAGTCATGTCGGCCCGGGTTCTCTGTCATATGGATGCTAGCGACATTATCATATACGTGAGCCAAAAGGCGCAAACGGTCCCGGGCCATGGTAAGGCGACACCCGTGGGAATACCGTGCGTGAGGCCGCAAAGTGATATGAGGTGTTACAGGCTAGATCGGTGTGACTTAGAATCGGGGTCCTGACAGCGTTAACGGTCCCGGGCCATGGTAGGCGACACCCGTGGGAATACCGTGCGTGAGGCCGCAAAGGGATATGAGGTGTTACAGGCTAGATCAGTGTGACTTAGAATCGGGGTCCCGACAGCGTTGCAGCCCTAGATCAGCCCTTGTCTGATCTGGGGCTGTGACATCCGGCCTCATTTAAAATTGCCTAGATAGGTAGTTTTCTTATGCTTCACCTCTTGCCATGTTAATCAACATTTAATATTGTTGGGTACATAACCGAGAGAACTAAACAATTGATGTGGTGTTTCGTCAATATGCAACTCGTTGCATATTGAGATCCACTTAACTTGTAGTTTTGTTTGTGCACTTTTCCATGCCATGCCTCATTAAATCGGACATGCATCATACTTGTTTCTGTGATGGTTGTTTACCATGTTGTTTGCTTCTTTCCGGTTTGCTTCTCTCGTTAGCTTCGGTTTCGTTCCGGAGTTGTGAGGATTCGTTCGACTACGTCCGTTTGTCTTCTTCATGGACTCGTTCTTCTTCCTAGCGGGATCTCAGGCAAGATGACCATACCCTCGAAATCACTTCTATCTTTGCTTGCTAGTTGTTCGCTCTATTACTATGCTGCGCTACCTACCACTTGCCATATCGTGCCTCCCAAATTGCCATGAAACCACCTCTAACCTTTGTCACCCTTCCTAGCAAACCATTTTTTGGCTATGTTACCGCTTTTGCTCAGCCCCTCTTATAGAATTGCTAGTTGCAGGTGAAGTTGAAGCTGGTTCCATGTTGGAACATGGATATGTTGGGATATCACAATATCTCTTATTTAAATTAATGCATCTATATACTTGGTAAAGGGTGGAAGGCTCGGCCTTATGCCTGGTGTTTTGTTCCACTCTTGCCGCCCTAGTTTCCGTCATACCGGTGTTATGTTCCTTGATTTTGCGTTCCTTACGCGGTTGGGTGATATATGGGACCCCCTTGACAGTTCGCTTTGAATAAAACTCCTCCAGCAAGGCCCAACCTTGGTTTTACCATTTGCCTACCTAAGCCTTTTTCCCTTGGGTTCTGCAGACTCAAGGGTCATCTTTATTTACCCCCCCGGGCCAGTGCTCCTTCGAGTGCTGGTCCAAACCGAGCGATGTCCGGCACCCCCTGGGCAACCAGGGTCTATGCCAAGCCGACGTCTGGCTCATCCGGTGTGCCCTGAGAACGAGATATGTGCAGCTCCTATCGGGATTTATTGGCACATTCGGGCGGCTTTGCTGGTCTTGTTTTACCATTGTCGAAGCGTCTTGTAAACCGGGATTCCGAGACTGATCGGGTCTTCCCGGGAGAAGGAATATCCTTCGTTGACCGTGAGATCTTATAATGGGCTAAGTTGGGACACCCCTCCAGGGTATAAACTTTCGAGAGCCGTGCCCGCGGTTATGTGGCAGATGGGAAATTGTTAATATCCGGCTGTAGAGAACTTGACACTTGACTTAATTAAAATGCATCAACCGCGTGTGTAGCCGTGATGGTCTCTTTTCGGCGGAGTCCGGGAAGAGAACACGGCTTTTGGGTTATGTTTGACGTAAGTAGGAGTTCAGGATCACTTCTTGATCATTACTAGTTGACGACCGTTCCGTTGCTCTTCTTCTCGCTCTTATTTGCGTATGTTAGCCACCATATATGCTTAGTGCTTGCTGCAGCTCCACCTCACTACCTTCTCCTACCCATAAGCTTAAATAGTCTTGATCTCGCGGGTGTGAGATTGCTGAGTCCTCGCGACTCACAGATACTTCCAAAACAGTTGCAGGTGCCGATGATACCAGTGCAGGTGACACAACTGAGCTCAAGTGGGAGTTCGACGAGGACCTTGGTCGTTACTATGTTTCGTTTCCTGTTGATCAGTAGTGGAGCCCAATTGGGACGATCAGGGATCTATCATTTGGGGTTGTCTTCTTTTCTTTTGGTTCCGTAGTCGGACCTATGTGTGTACTCTGATTGATGTATGATTTATTTATGTATTGTGTGAAGTGGCGATTGTAAGCCAACTCTCTTTATCCCATTCTTGTTCATTAAATGGGATTGTGTGAAGATGACCCTTCTTGCGATAAAACCACAATGCGGTTATGCCTCTAAGTCGTGCCTCGACACGTGGGAGATATAGCCGCATCGTGGGCGTTACATCTGGGTGCGCGCGAAGTTCTTTCCCTCCTACCGATCCACGTCCTAACTAGCTAAGGTCTCAAGAACGAGCTCGAAGAACTCACAACACAAAAGACACAAGACTGGTTCGGGCCACCGTTGAGGTGTAATACCCTACTCCAGTGTGGTGGTGGTGGATTGCCTCTTCAAATGTCGGATCACGGGTTCCGACATTTCCCTCAAGGTTCGAACTCTGGGGTGCGCGTGAAGTTCTTTCCCTCCTACCGATCTGCGTCCTAACTAGCTAAGGTCTCAAGAACGAGCTCGAAGAACTCACAACACAAAAGACACAAGATTTATACTGGTTCGGGCCACCGTTGAGGTGTAATACCCTACTCCAGTGTGGTGGTGGTGGATTGCCTCTTGGGCTGATGATGAACAGTACAAGGGGAAGAACTGCCTCCTGAAGTTGAGGAGTTCTTGTGCTCGGTGCGTGGCTAAGGATTGGGTGAGATGCCTCCGAATGAGTTATCCCCTACGGTGGTGGCTAGCTCTACTTATATAGGCCCCGGTCCTCTCCCCAAATATTAAGCGGGAAGGGAGCCAACAACGGCCAATTTGAAAGGGGACAGCTAGTACAACTTATCCTAACAAAAGCGGTCTTCGCCTGCAAAAGGCTCGGGTGGTGACGCCGTCTTGGGCTACATGGTGACCTCCATCTTGCTGTCCTGCTGGTCTTGGTCTCGTTGCACTGATATGGAAACCTTTGCTTGATGCCTCGGTACTCTGCGCCTGCGCTTGCCTCCTTAGCACCGAAGGGGAAACAAGGACACTGCGCGCGCTGGCGCCCGCCTGGCCTCGATCGTCATGGCTCGCGTCACGAGATCCTCGCAAGGTTTGCCCTGCCTTGATCTCTCCGCTCCTCGCGAGGCAACCTGGTGAGGCCGCTCCTGAGGAGGTCTTGTGTCGTCCGCCTCGTGAGGCTTGGCCCCTCGCGAGGTCTTCAGTGCCTTGTTGATGAAGATGGGCCGGACAAGCCTACTAGCTCAGCCACGCCGTGGGCCGCAGGCAGGCAAGTCTGGGGACCCCCGTTCCCAGAACGCAGACAGTAGCCCCCAGGCCCAAGGCGCGCTCGGGCTTGGCTTCGAGGCGAAGCCAAAGGTCAAGTACGGAGCACCGCAGGCCCCAAAAGCCGGCGGCCTTGGTCGACGCATGGCGGTTGATTGGACGTGGGCGTCTCCGCTTCCCCACGGTGCCTTGGCGTCCGCCTGGCTATGCTGCCCCCGCTGCCTACACAGTTATTCATCCATCGCCCACGCCTTACTTTCCCAATCTCTCTGCTTCCTCGAGACTCTGCTCCTCCTCTCCAATCTGACCTGCTCCCTGCTCGCTTCATCGCCATGGCATCGAAACAAGCAGACAAGGGGAAGAAACCTCTGTCTTCATCAAGTGCGCCTCCGGCCGTCGAGCCTGCAGTCGGCCGATCCCTAGTGCTCAACGACGAGGCCATGGACAAGGTGCATCCCATGCTTGCCACCAGTTTCAATGAGTGGGGGGAGACGGCGGCTTGGCCCGCGTCTCGAGCTCGCATTGCCCGGGCAGCCACTGAGATCCCAATCTTCATCGATGCCCTTTGGGCCGGCCTGATTCCCCCTTTCTCCGCCTTCTTCAACGCGGTGCTTGAACATTACCAGATCCACATGCTGCATCTCAACCCTCAATCTGTGACTCTCCTCGCCGTCTTCGCCTTTGTGTGTGAGGCCATGGTGGGCGTCGCTCCTTCTGTGGCCCTTCTCTGCCATTTCTTCTCATTGCACCTGATGGATCCTCGACAAAGCTCGGGGTGCGCGAGCTTCCAGGCCGTGGCCGCAACAGCGGGCGAGGGGATCGACTTCGAGCTTCCTCCATCCATGAGCGAGCTTCGGACACGGTGGGTATTCGTCGACGCTGGGTACTCAGCCCTCTGCTTCATTCTCCGTCAGCGCCTGCCGTTCCCAACTCCGATTGGGGCCACGAGAGGCTCGCGTACCCCCGTCATGTCCCCGTCACGCTCAGGCTGAGGAGGCTGAAGGACCACGGCGTGACTGCGCCTATGGTGGTGAAGGAGTTCGTCAGGCACCGAGTCGCTCTACTTCAGCGCTAATCTCGCCCGATGTGGGCCTTGCTCAGCAGTCAAGACCATATGAGATTTCAGGAGTCCGGGCTCCCTCTTAAGACGTGGCAAACGGTGCTCGAGGTCCTGACAGGTGTTCCTTCGCCAGACGACATGCCTGGGAGGAGCTGTCTGTTGTACCGCTGCATGAACAAGGCTGAATTTGCAGAGAGCTTGCCTTCCTTTGATGAGTGGGGACTGCGCCCGAACGGCCTGGTGGGATCCCGCGAGAACCCCATCAATGTGTGATAACCCACAAGTATATGGGATCGCAACAATTTTCGAGGGTAGAGTATTCAACCCAAATTTATTGATTCGACACAAGGGGAGCCAAAGAATATTCTCAAGTATTAGCAGTTGAGTTGTCAATTCAACCACACCTGGATAACTTAGTATCTGTAGCAAAGTATTTAGTAGCAAAGTAGTATGGAAGTAACGGTAACACTAGCAAAAGTAATATTTTTGGGTTTTGTAGTGATTGTAACAGTAGCAACGGAAAAGTAAATAAGCGGAGAATAATATGTGAAAAGCTCGTAGGCATAGGATCGGTGATGGAGAATTATGCCGGATGCGGTTCATCATGTAACAGTCATAACATAGGGTGACACAGAACTAGCTCCAATTTATCAATGTAATTTAGGCATGTATTCCGAATATAGTCATACGTGCTTATGGAAAAGAACTTGCATGACATCTTTTGTCCAACCCTCCCGTGGCAGCGGGGTCCTAGCGGAAACTAAGGGATATTAAGGCCTCCTTTTAATAGAGTACCGGACCAAAGCATTAACACATAGTGAATACATGAACTCCTGAAACTACGGTCATCACCGAGAGTGGTCCCGGTTATTGTCACTTCGGGGTTGCTGGATCATAACACATAGTAGGTGACTATAGACTTGCAAGATAGGATCAAGAACTCACATATATTCATGAAAACATAATAGGTTCAGATCTGAAATCATGGCACTCGGGCCCTACTGACAAGCATTAAGCATAGCAAAGTCATAGCAACATCAATCTCAGAACATGTGGATACCAGGGATCAAACCCTAAAAAAAATAACTCGATTACATGATAAATCTCATCCAACCCATCACCGTCCAGCAAGCCTACGATGGAATTACTCACGCACGGCGGTGAGCATCATGAAATTGGTAATGGAGGATGGTTGATGATGACGATGGCGACGGATTCCCCTCTCCGGAGCCCTGAACGGTCTCCAGATCAGCCCTCCCGAGAGAGTTTAGGGCTTGGCGGCGGCTCCGTATCGTAAAACGCGATGAATCTTTCTCTTTTATTGTTTTCTCCCCGAACAGGAATATATGGAGTTGGAGTTGAGGTCGGTGGAGCTCCAGGGGGCCCATGAGGCAGGGGGCGCGCCCAGGGGGCAGGCGCGCCCCCACCCTCGTGGCAAGGGTGTGGCCCCCTGGCCTTGATTCTTTCGCCAGTATTTTTTATTATTTCCAAAAATAATCTCCGTGGAGTTTCAGGTCATTCCGAGAATTTTTTTTGCACATAAATAACACCATGGCAATTCTGCTGAAAACAGCGTCAGTCCGGGTTAGTTCCATTCAAATCATGCAAGTTGGAGTCCAAAACAAGGGCAAAAGTGTTTGGAAAAGTAGATACGATGGAGACGTATCAACGTGGTTCCCTTCTTCGTCGCTGGCACCGAGCTCGTCCCGAATGTGGATGCAGGGGGGCGAGCGCCGCCGGAGGCTGGCGGCACGAGTGCTGATGTGCAGATGCCGCCTGGGGCTCCTGGGGCGTCGTCCTCAGGAACTCGTGATTCTTCCTCTGGGATGTCGGTCGCTGAGACAATGCAGCACGCGGCTCCCGAGGCCGAAGCTCCGGAGGCCTCGGGAGGTCGCGGTGAGACGGCCGACTGCTCTCTGCAGCCTGGCGCCCCTGAAGTTGTCCTCTCGAGCATTTCTCCGGCTGCGCCCCGTGCCGGCCGCCACGTCCAGCGCTTCGGTCGGCTTTGCGTGGACTTCGAGGAGCTCCGCAAGAGGAAAGGATCTCCAAGCGGCAGCGGTATCTTCGGGCCGTTGAATCGACAAAAATACATCGCCGTTGACGAGTAAGTACTGCACCTGGCGATTTCTTGATTGCTACTTTCCTCCCTGACATCGGTTATGTAGGACCCCTTCCGTCAGGGCCGCTATGTCCCCCGAGAAGCAACCTCCGCCTTCCTCAACTCCCCCGCTAGCCTTGAGCGTCCCGAGCCTGCATGTCGCGCCTGAAGCAGGGCCAGCGGGGGAGGTGCGCTCGCCTTCAAGGCGCTTCGAATCTGCGGCCCCGTCGCCCTTCCTCCATGGCCTGGCTTGGAGCTTGGCGGGCGTGCCCCGGACCCCTCCTCTGGTCATGGACAGTAGCTGGTTGGCTTTGGTCTTTGGTTCCTCTTCAAGCAGCGGGCCCCGACTGGCCGGGGCCCCTCGCGAGGCCTGGCTGGCGCCTGGGGCGGCACCAGCCCCTAGCCCCCTACCGAGAGGGTGTGCGCCGCTTCACGTCCCGCCTGCAGCCCCCGTGGCGGAGGATGAGGTGGGCCGTGCGCTGCAGTTCGAGCACAGGCCGAGCGTCGTTCGTCATGAGCTCTTCCAGGAGGCGATGGGCGCAATGAACCGGCTAGGTGAAGAACTTGCGGACGTCAACGCGTGCCTCAAGGCTGAGGGTCTTCGGCTGGTGGAGGAACGACGTAAGCTGAAGGTGGCCATCAACCTTGGCCGCTACCAGCGTGATCTTGAAAACACGAAGACCGAGGCGTCCCTCAAGGTTTCCCGCGATGCTTGTTCCCGAGCTCTGGAGGAGGCTCGCGAGGCTGACCGCCGTCGCGAGGCTGCGGAGAAGCACGTGTGGGAGCTCCAGGCCTGGAGTGCATCCCTGGAGCAGTAGGTGGAGGCGCGCAAAGCCGCCCTTGCGTCGCTGAGGGGGACGCCCACCGAGGAAGAAGAGATCCGGAGGCGCGAGGAGGCGCTGGCTCTGGAGGCCGTGGAGCGTAGCCTCGAGCTTGAGCAGCTGGAGACGAGAGAGCGTCAGGTTGCCCAAGCGGAAGACGCCGTTGGGGCACGCGAGGCCAGGGCTCAGGAGGAGGTTGATCGCCGGGTGGCCGAGGCTCGCCCGGATCTTGAGGGTAGGTATGACTTGAGGTTGAAGCTTGCGGGGACGGAGGATGCGGGTAGGGCCGCCTCCCTCAGGCCCAAGCTGGCTGAAGTGGAGAGGCGCGAGGAGGCTACGGCGGACGCCCTGGTCACAGCGCCGGCGGAGCTGGCATGCGCCCGCGCCGAGCTGCTCTCTCTTCACAAGCGGGTTGATGACGCCGAGTCCGCTGCGCGGCTGAGTCGGGAGGAAGTGCTTCTGCGGCGGACGCTGGAGCGTGAGCACACCCCCATGCTCCAGGACCTCAGGGTGAGGGCCAACGCGGCGTTGGGCCATGTCTGCGACGAGAATGCCCCGCACCCACACTCGAATGACTACTCCAGTCATCTGCGCTTCTTTGCTGACGTGGTGACGCGCCTGGAAGCCCGGTCTGATAGAGCCCGCCAGCTTGTGGAAGAGAGAAGCCGGGGCCTGCTCGGGCGCGCGTTCTCCCGTGTCTTCAGCCATCTCCGGAACACCTTCGCCAACTTTGACTTTGACGCCGCCATTGCCCCCGTACCGCAGGCCATCCGTGGCGACCTGGCGCGATGGGTGGAGGACAACGTGGATGCGCTGGTCAGAGCCTTCGCTTCTGAAGACGATGCGGTGGTGGTCACTGCAGACGAAGGCGACGTGGTTGAAGAGGGTGATGTCGGCATTGGTGAAGGTGGAGGCGGCGCCAATGACGGTGACAGCGACGCCAGCGGTGCGTTTGAAGACGACGTGGAGGACGCGGCGAGCGACATATCTGGCAGATCCCTAGTTCCTTTACTGTCTTACCCTATATGCAAAAACATGGGCGTGGCCCTTAAAGATTGTGAGAGCATTTTGAGAGGGGGAGCCCCTCATGTAAACAAACCGCAATTTTTACTCTTGTATGTTAAGCCGAGTGTGCGCCTTCGTGGATCCATGAGTCTGGCGGCAAGTTTTGCCGTTGCAGCTTACCTTAGCTGAGGCGGGCCGCGAACTGGATTGTAAGGTCGAGAGCTGCCGCGGAGCTCCTGAAGAGTTTGCTGATCCGCCCGAGAGGGCCTCGCGAGGACCTAGGGCCAACCGGCGCGCGCGGCACGTGTGCCGCGCCCAGCCCCGCTCACGAGAGGCCCGCGAGGGGGAGGCAACGAGCGCGAGCTTCAGAACTAGGCAAGAACCAGATGGCAAGAAATTGCTTGAACGAGAAAAGGCACCCCCCGCGCGCATCGATAAAAATTCAACTTCAACTTAAATCCAAATCCAGAAGGCAAGGTTACAGAAAAGAGATCCAAAGCAAATGGCCGCGTCCGGCGCCTAGTCTAGTCTTCTGTCTTCTCACCAGCGCGGAGCTAAGTGCTGCCACTAGGCGTGGGAGGGAGACCCCGAGGCCCGAGGGCGGCTCTCCGGAGACTCCGGGGTGTGTACAACCCCACTCATTATTACGTGAGAGTGTCACGGGCGGCGATCTTCATAGGCACTGGGCCTTCTTCACAGGTACCGGCCTTGCTTCATATCGCTAGGCGAGGGCCCCGCCTTGTGCCACCCTCGACCACCTTTGAGCCGACCGGCAACCAGGACGACACAAAGGGGGGAAGGGGACGCCAGCGGCGCCCTCGGCGACCACGGGTCCTCTGCCAGGGGTAGGCCTTTCAGCACCTCCCCAGCAGAGGGCCTACCTGTGGGGGGACCTTGCTCCCCACGATGCAGGGAGGGATCTGGCTCCGGACTTCTCTCCTGCGGCCCCCAGCGCGATCCCCTTGGAGGGAGGGAGGTCACCGAGCTGGGCCCGCCAACCGTTGTGGTGACCTGATTCTCCTGCAACCCATGGTTAGTGTAAGCTTGCTCCTGAGGGATTAGTGGTACCCTATATCTGTTGTCGATGGCGCGGTTTGCGGGGCTCTCCGACGGCTCGTGGAAGGCTTCAGCTCCTAATGCCTCCTCCTCCCAACCTGGCCCGAGGAACGAGCCGGGGTCGTCCTCCGGCGTGTACTCCTGGTGCATCATGCGGGGCACATAGGCTTCCAGGGCTGTTACCCCAAACACCTCGCCGTCGTGCCCCACACTCCACGTTGCCCGGCCCAGTGCGGCATCCTGAGGATGATAGCGCGTCGCCTCGCTGGGACCATGGGAGGCTACGCTCGTGCCCATGCTCATCGGAGGTGACGTGAGGGCAACAAGGCCCACGGCGCTGCCGGCCGTCCCGGTGTCGATGAAGCCCCCTGGCACACCCGAGGGCGCGTGGTTGCGGAGAGGCCCGCCGTGAGATCCAGTAGTGGCCCGAGAAGGAAGCAGATAGCAGAAAGGCGGCGCTCTTGACGCCGCCGCATCCAGCAGCTCAGCGACACGTTCCAGCAGTGCATCCCGGCCGCTCTCCATCAGCCGGCACAGCAGCAACTCTCGCGCCATCGTGAGTGTGGCCCGCATGTTCGCCTGCTCCCGCTGGGTGTGTGGCGCCGTTGCTGCGGCGTGGCTTGCGTTCCTTGCAGCGGCTCGCGCTTGTCATGGAGAGAGGGTGGACGGCGCCTGGCCGCGCCGCCCATGCACAGCAGTGTTCGGTGGCGCTCATGCCGCCTGGAGCGCGGGGTTGAGGTCTTCATGGACATGTGGCGCCACCCTGGCGGGCCAAGCTGCCCAGCGGTCGGAGTCGGCCCTCAGGTCACCGGACATCGGGACCGCGGAGCGTCGGCAGGTCGATTGGCGGGGAAGAAGCTCCGGCACACACCTACCTGGCGCGCCAAATGTCGGATCACGGGTTCCGGCATTTCCCTCAAGGTTCGAACTCTGGGGTGCACGCGAAGTTCTTTCTCTCCTACCGTTCCGCGTCCTAACTAGCTAAGGTCTCAAGAACGAGCTCGAAGAACTCACAACACAAAAGACACAAGATTTATACTAGTTCGGGCCACTGTTGAGGTGTAATACCCTACTCCAGTGTGGTGGTGGTGGATTGCCTCTTCACATGTCGGATCACGGGTTCCGGCATTTCCCTCAAGGTTCAAACTCTGGGGTGCGCGCGAAGTTCTTTGCCTCCTACCGATCTGTGTCCTAACTAGCTAAGGTCTCAAGAACGAGCTCGAAGAACTCACAACACAAAAGACACAAGATTTATACTGGTTCGGGCCACCGTTGAGGTGTAATACCCTACTCAAGTGTGGTGGTGGTGGATTGCCTCTTGGGCTGATGATGAACAGTACAAGGGGAAGAATTGCCTCCTGAGGTTGAGGAGTTCTTGTGCTCGGTGCGTGGCTAAGGATTGGGTGAGATGCCTCCGAATGAGTTATCCCCTACGGTGGTGGCTAGCTCTACTTATATAGGCCCTAGTCCTCTCCCCAAATATTGAGCGGGAAGGGAGCCAACAACAGCCAATTTGAAAGGGGACAACTAGTACAACTTATCCTGACAAAAGCGGTCTTCGCGTGCAAAAGGCTCTCGTGGTGACGTTGTCTTGGGCTGCATGGTGACCTCCGTCTTGCCGTCCTGCTGGTCTTGGTCTCGTTGCACCGATATGGAAACCTTTTCTTGATGCCTTGGTACTCTGCGTCTGCGCTTGCCTCCTTAGCACCGAAGGGGAAACACGGACACTGGGCGCGCTGCCGCCCGCCTGGCCTCGATCGTCATGGCTCGCGTCACGAGAACCTCGCGAGGTTTGCCCTGTCTTGATCTCTTCGCTCCTCGCGAGGCAACCTGGTGAGGCCGCTCCTGAGGAGGCCTTGTGTCGTCCGCCTCGTGAGGCTTGGCCCCTCGCGAGGGTCTTGAGTGCCTTGTTGATGAAGATGGGCCGTACAAGCCTGCTAGCTCAGCCACGCCGTGGGCCGCAGGCAAGCAAGTCTGGGGACCCCCGTTCCCAGAATGCCGACACAGGGCGACCAAGTGGCGGCATGCGGGTCGACCGAGTGGTGAGGACGTGTCTCACCATCTGGCGACGTGCGGGGCAGCCAAGTGGTGGGGATGTGTCTCATCGGGCGGTGATACGTCCATTTTGCATCATATTTTCTTACTGTTATTTATAATGTTTTTATCCATAATAATTCTTTTTGGAGTAATTCTAATGCCTTTTCTCTCATAATTTGCAAGGAACACACCAAGAGGGAGAATTCCGGCAGCTGGAAATCTGGACCTGGAAAAGCTACGTCAGGCCACCTATTCTGCACAACTCCAAATGAGCTGAAACTTCACGGAGATTTTTTATGGAATATTTAAGAAATACTGGAGCCAATAACCACCAGAGGGGGGCCACCGGGTGAGCACAACCCACCTGGGCGCGCCAGGCCCCCCAGGCGCGCCCTGGTGGGTTGTGGCCTCCTCGGCCCACCTCCGGTGCCCATCTTCTGGTATATAAGTAATTTTGACCTAGAAAAAATAAGGGGGGGGGGCTTTCAGGATGGAGCGCCGCCGTCTCGAGGTAGAACTTGGGCAGGAGCACCTTTGCCCTCCGGCGGAGCGATTCCGCCGGGGAAATTCCCTCCCGGAGGGGGAAATCATTGTCATCATCATCACCAACAACTCTCGCATCTTGGGGAGGGCAATCTCCATCAACATCTTCAACAACACCATCTCATCTCAAACCCTAGTTCATCACTTGTGTTCAATCTTGTTACCGGAACTATAGATTGGTGCTTGTGGGTGATTAGTAGTGTTGATTACATCTTGTAGTTGAATAATATATGGTTTTATTTGGTGGAAGATTATATGTTCAGATCCATTATGCTATTTAATACTCCTCTGATCATGAACATGTTTATCATTTGTGAGTAGTTACTTTTGTTCTTGAGGTCACGGGAGAAATCATGTTGCAAGTAATCATGTGAACTTGATATGTGTTTGATATTTTGATAGTATGTATGTTGTGATTCCCTTAGTGGTGTCATGTGAACGTCGACTACATGACACTTCACCATATTTGGGCCTAAGGGAATGCATTGTGGAGTAGCAATTAGATGGTGGGTTGCGAGAGTGATAGAAGCTTAAACCCCAGTTTATGCGCTATTTCGTAAGGGACCGATTGGATCCAAAAGTTTAATGCTATGGTTAGAATTTATTCTTAATACTTTTATCGTAGTTGCGGATGCTTGCGGGAGGGTTAATCATAAGTAGGAGGTTTGTTCAAGTAAGTACAACACCTAAGCACCGGTCCACCCACATATCAAATTATAAAAGTAGCAAACATAAATCAAACCAACATGATGAAAGTGACTAGATGAAATTCTCGTGTACCCTCAAGAACGCTTTGCTTATCATAAGAGACCGTTTTGGCCTGTCCTTTGCCTCAAAAGGATTGTACTACTTGGCTGCATACTTGTTACTATTATCGTTACTTGCTCGTTTCAAATTATCTTGCTATCAAACTACCCGGTACTTACAATTTCAGCACTTGCAGACATTACCTTACTGAAAACTACTTGTCATTTCCTTCTGCTCCTTGTTGGGTTCGACACTCTTACTTATCAAAAAGAGCTACAATTGATCCCCTATACTTGTGGGTCATCAGGAGGCAACACGCGGGGCCGTCGAATGGTGGAGATGTGTCTTAGCCAGTGGCGACATGCGGGGCAGCCGAGTGGTGAGGACGTGTATCACCATGTGGCGATGTGCGGGCGGCCAAGTGGAGAGGACGTGACCAACCGAGTGGCGACGTGCGGGGCGACCAAGTGGCGGCGTGCGGGGCGACCAAGTGATGAGGATGTGTCTCACCATGCGGCGACGTGTGGGGCAGCCAAGTGGTGGAGACGTGACCAACCGAGTGGCGACGCGCAGGGTGGTCAAGTTTTTTTTTAGGGGAAGGACAGTAGGAAAGGCTCCTACTGTGTTTTCATATATAAATGAATGGGGGTGTTACAATGTTTACATTTTTACAGGTAAGTTCCACCCAGCCCAGACAAGTTTGGGTTAGGTATGGGAGGAGAAGGGGCTACTACTAGTGTAATTCAGAGATAAAAGAAGAAATGAAGGCAGGGTGAACACCCTTAGTCCTATGTTGGAGGAGGCCAAAATCGTCCTTAAATCTTCTCAGCCAACCATCGATGGTTGGAGCAATTCTCCTGAAATGTTTATTGTTTCTTTCCTTGGGGGGGCGATCAAGTTGCGGTGTGCCAGGTGGTCGAGTGGTGAGGACGTGTCACACCATGTGGCAACGTGTGGGGCAGCCAAGTGGTGTGGACTTGACTAATCGAGTGGCAATGCGTAGGGCGGCGAAAATGGTCCTCGGATGAGTCAGTCAGATGCTTTCGAACCTGATGTAGCGATGAGGTCGGTGTAGCGTGGTTGCGGTGCGATAAGACTGGTGCGGCGCCTGAGTCTGAGTAGGAACGAAGATGCCATGCAGAGCGTTTGAGTGATCATGTAAATTGTTGAAGTGGCGGATCTGACTGCACTCATTGAAGTGAAGGATCCGACTGGTGATGAAGTACTAGACCACTCAGGAGAGTGTGATTCAGAATAATTTGTAGCCCTGAGTGCACTACAAGCTCCGACGGCGGACCTATCGTTATACAAAAAATATAGTTTTGAATGGATAAATTGTAATTCATCGAGTCAGACTCGGGTAAAGGTGAGGAGCAGCTCCCTAGTGACGCTCGAAGGAGGCAAACACGCAAAGGAGTGAAGTATGCAGTTTGATTGTAAAAGGGACTTATCTGTTTCATGCCCAACAGGACAACGAGATCTATGTCATTGACACGATGAAGAGGACTCCATAGAGGGATGGACCGGATGTGTTCAAGGTCAACAGGGCGACAAGGTCGGTGTTGCGATGCAGTAGGTTCGATACGGCGAACGAGTCTGAGTAGCGATGAAGTTGGCGTGCAGGGCCATCGAGTGATCGCGTAATTTGTGTATGAAAAATAGCACAAGCTGACATAATAATTTCTTGAGGTAATTTGATGTGTGCTGAAATAATTTGTGTCAATAACACCCATAGACACCCACTTGGAGTGCAAGGGTCTTGCTGATTAGAAACCACACTACTGCAATATGCTGCTAATGCGATACTACAATCAGAGACCCTTCGAAGAAACTATGTGAATCGCAAATGATGATGTAAAAAACCCGTTAGAAAGATGCAAAACATTTGCGATGGCGGATACATCAAACACAGTTCAGATTTTAGTTGCGTGTGCGATGCGGAGCATAGGGTTGATCCATACAAACTGTTTGCGATGAGACAGAACAACAGAAACAGGCAGCCATAAAAAGGTGTATGTGATATACGGCAGACAGTTCACTCTGATGAACTGTTTGCAATGATTGAGGTGAACACAAATGATTCGGTGTAATAAGATGTGTGTGATATCCGGCAAACAGCTCGGTAACCAGAATTGTGTGCAATCATTATAGACATCCCATATGGTCTTTTTTTGTGAATTGTGTGCTCGACAGGGCACACAATTCAAGAAACCAACTTGTGGGCTGTAATGTAAAAGATCTCTTGTGAATATGTATTACTAACCGTCTGCGATGAGATTGACAGGGGAAACAGAGATAACGAATTAATATGAGCGAACAGAAACAGAGATATATACAGTCTGCTTAATTTAGTCCTTCTTCACTACAAAAAAATAAATATCCATGACATTTTGGGCCGAACGAAATTCCTTTTTGTCATGCTTATGACACTTCTATGATGATAATTGTGACAAAACCTGGTATCATCATAGATGTGGCGGGCTCCTACTTCTATGACAAAAAATCATGACAAAAAATGGGCTTTTCGTCTTGGGCGGGCCGGAGACGCATTCTTTGGGCCGTTCATGACAGAAAAAACCGTGGTAGAAGCGAGGGCGAGGAAAATATCAAAGAGTTCCCAGTTACGGTGGGTGGTCGGGCCGAGCGATGCGCGTTTCTCTCGTACACGTACGCGCGTGGGTGCGAGGCGTTGGGCTCTAACTGAACCCGAGCGAGGCGTTCTCCTACTGAACCCGAGCGATTGCACTGCAGGCTACGCATTACTGAACCCGAACGATCGATCGATCCCTGGCTGTTAACTTAACCCAATCGATCGATTCCTTTGCTACTGCTGCTAACTGAAGCCGATCGAACCTGCTGCCTCTTGATGAATAGTGAGCATTGTTGGGGGGTTGGTTGAACAGTTCCCGATGGGGGTTGGATGAATAGGACCCCGTGGTAGTATAGGCCGTTGCCGCTGGATGAACAGGACCCCGATCGAGCCGGTTGGGGGTGGACGAACAGGAACCCGTGGAGGGCTGGATGAATAGTAGCCCGTGGAGGGGTGATTGAACAAGACCCCGTGGAGAGGGCTGGTTGAACAGTAGCCAGTGGAGGAGCGGTGGAGTCTGGATAAACAGGAGCCTGTGGATGAACAGTTGCAGGTGGAGGCTGGAGGAGGTCGACGGTGGATGAATAGTAGCCCGTGGAGGCTGGAGGAGGTCGACGGTGGAGATGAACAGTAGCCTGTGGTGTCCCGTTTTGCGATACGCCACACCCCTCCCAATGAATAGGAACCCTGTTTCGACCGTATCGCTCCAACACAAGTCTCTTTCCTCCGTTTTACGGTACGCCACACCCCTCTTGATCAACAGGACCCCATTTCGACCTTAGGAGGTCGAAGAGAAGTCCGTTTCCTCCGTTTGGCGGTATGGCACACCCCTCCCAGTGAACAGGATCCCGTTTCGACCGTAGGTGGTCGAACATAAGGCCGTTTCCTCCGTTCTGCGGTACGCCAGGGCTCGTTTCGATCGGTTGTTCCATCCAAGCCGGTTGGCTCCCGATGAACACGACGCATTCCGTTGCCTCCCGATGAACACGACGACACAGTTTCTCCGTTCCGACCCAACCATGTACACGAGCCCTGGCCGTACGTATGCGCGAGTAGGCGTTCGAGACCCTGCCCATATGTACGTACGTGGCCGTATTTACTTTCTTGCACCCTGGCTGTACGTACGTGTACATGCTACGTCCGTGCCTCTACTACGACATGTGCCCTTCCTTACTCGGTCACGGTTCATCGCTGGAGCCTACAGACAGACTGATTGACCAGTATGTACATACACGTTCACGACCAGAATGACAACGCTACATGCGCTTCGACCAGGTGGGTCCTGACTATCACAGATGATAAGGAGGCACTTCCTTGCATGTGAAGATGTAGTGGTGGGTCCCAGCAGTCGGGGGGGGAACGTATTTTCGCGAAATATGGTGGCACGTCTAGTGGGTCCCTGCTGTCAGGTGGAGGAATCATTATTTTGCGTGTAATAAGGAGGCACTTCCTTGCTGCGGCCGTGGACCAAGCTGTCAGCCTCTCCATGTACAGTACTCTTCCTATGGAAGTCGTTCCTTGACCACATTAACCACACCGCACCGAGAGCACCAAGGCGGTGGACGACGGCAAGGCCTAGGAAGGGGATGACGCGGAGTCGGGGAAGACGCGGCTGTGGATGCCCATGCAGAGAGGAGTACGAGGGTTCACTGGTTCGGCTGCGGTGTGAGGCTACCGTGGCCGCAGAATAACAGGGGGTGTGGGTGAGTAGAGGGATGGTCTGGCCAGCGGTGGGAGTAGTAGGGGGCGTTGAGGCCTCCGCGGCAGCAGAGCCGGCCACTGGAGGCAGGAGCAGGCGGCATGACCGGCGCTGGTTTGGGCGGCTGGAGCAAGAAGACCAGAGGTTGAAGAAGCACTAGGCCGTGGGATGGACATTGTACGGTCACTGGAGCTAGAATCGTTCATATTGACTAAGTTGACAAAGCCCTTCGTCCGCGTCAGTAGGCCCACAAGTCAGCCTCCAACTACGGTGGGTCCCAGCTAGCAGGGGGAGCATTCATTTTTTTGTGCATAATAAGGAGGCACTTCCTTGCGTGCGAAGATATAACTCGTGGGTCCGAGCTGTTAGCAGGGGGAACGTTTTTTTCACGAAATACAAATGCCCTTCCGGTGGGCCCAACTGTCAGGTGGAGGAATCATTATTTTGCGCGTAATAAGGAGGCATTTCCTTGCGTGCGGCCGTGGACCCAGCTGTCAGCCTCTCCACGTATAGTCCACTTCCGATGAATGTCATTCGTTGACCATGTTGACCACACCGCGCTGAGCGCACGAGGGCGGTGGACGACGGCGAGGCCTAGGAAGGGAACGACATGGAGCCAGGTAAGACTCTATAGTTATTTCCCACGCGGAGGGGAGTACGAGGGTTTACTGGTTCGTCTGCCGTCGCCGGAGAATAATAGCAGGTGTGGTTGAGTAGAGGGATGGCTAGGCCAGCGATGGGAGTACAGTGGGGCGGTGAGGCCTGCGCGGCAGCACAGCCGGCTGCGGGAGGAGGGAGCAGGCAGTCCCGCCGGCGCTTGTTTGAGCGGCTGGAGCAGGAAGAGCAGAGATTGAAGAAGCACGACGGCCGTTGGATGGACATCCAACAGTCACTACTCTCGTGTGTTGACTAAGTTGACACGGCGTTGCATGTGCGTCAACCTTTTTTAGGAAAGCGTACGCGTCAACCTATAGTAGGCGCACAAGTCAGCCTCAAATGTGTGGATTTTTAACAACATACAACCCATCTGCCATTATTTCTAATAATTTACAGCCCATTTGCCAATTCTTAAGGATTTTTTGGGAGCCCATCTTCTTTTTGTTAGCATTACAGCCCATATTGTGGCCACGGTTAAAAATTATACGAAATTTTGCATATTTCGGTGCGGTCAACTATTTTTAATCCCGAAATTTTGAGTCACATTCAAACTAATTTGAAAAATAAATTCTTATAAAAATAAAATCAAAATAATCCAAATAATGGAATCTAAAATCCTTAAATAAAAAAAGAAATTTGACACAAATTGCCGGTTTGATTTGTTTTAAAAATGTACAACCCATTTCTCATTACTGATAGCCCATTTTCTCGTCTTGAAAGATTTGCAGCCCAGCAGGGCTGACAAAGCAAGTAGGCCTCTGTTGGGTATTCTGCAAGAGAATAAAAAAACTGGGCTAGCCATTTTTAGAAAGAAAAAACTACTGGGCTGGTCTTGTGGTAAACATAAAAGAAAAGGCTGGCTAGATAGGCCAGAGTGCCCCGCACAGCGCAGTTGACACCCTGCTTCCGTCTCAAAAACAAAGATAACTGGGAAAGCTACTTCCCTAAAAAAACTGGGCAAGCTGCTGGGTCCCTCGTGTCAGCCGCTCGTTGTGCAATTCTCTCGTTTATTGACTACGTTGACAATGGCATGGGACCCAGATGTCAGAAATCCACTAGGAGGAAACATTTTTCTAGCTTGACATAAGGAGGCACTTGCTGTCGTCCTCTCCATGTACAATCATCTCCTGGTTGTGTACGTGTCAACCTAATAGGCCCAGAAGTCAGCCTCTAAACCCGTGGCGGACAAATACAACCCATTCAAAAAAATAATAGCCCATTCCATACGTTCACACAGAAAGTTCAACATACAAAGCAAAGTAACAGGTCTGACCAAATATAGAGTACCGAACTTCCATGTTGACAACCATCATAGCCAAGTTAACTATCTACTCCCACTAATACTCTAGTGTACAAGTACTGACTTACTCCTAGCTAACTAGACGACGTCGGCCGCCATCTGCGGTACATGCTAAATGCCGGCACCGACGCCCTCCTCCTCGCCTCGGACTTGCCAGAGGTGCGATAGGGCGCGTTTTTAACGTCCCCAGCATCACACTACAGTAATCCCTTATGATCAATGCCAAGTCATCTTGATTTACAAAGCTTAATCATATTGGATTAATATCTCATTTCAAATTCCTTCTCTGAATCCAATTCAAATTCTAAGTGAAAATTTCAAGTTGCACAAAGTTGCTGGAATAATGTTCATCATTTAGCAAATATTCCAAAACAATTTATTGTTAAGGGAAAACAACTTCACCACAATGCTAAGGTGGACAGAAGCAACTATTATAGTGCAAAATCAGCATTTTAAAATGCCTTTCCAATTAGGAAAAATTCCAAATGGATTCAAATAAATCCCAAGCTTATGGTGGCAGTGCACCACTTCCCCTAGTATTTGTTTTCACCAGTGGCACATTTTTGCAAAAGGTAATTATTGCAAAAGAAAATGTAAAAGGCTACTGTTAAATCAAAACAGAAAAGTTTTCAAAAGAAAAGGAAGAGGTGAGAGAGAGAGAAAGCCCCAGACCCATTTGGGCTTCGGCCCACCCGAGCCAGCTGGCCCAGCAGGCCGGCCCACTCCCCCTCACCGGTCGCTCCCTCCCCTTCCTGTTCCTCTGCCCCGTGTCGCTACAGGGGCGAGGTCGACCCCGACCACCTCGCCGTTGGGATAAGACCAACCACAGCGCCCCCCTCTCCCTCGTGGAACCCTAATCCACTCCCCCTTTCCCCTTGCTCCCCTCCTCAGATCCACCGCACCGCGCCCGCCCGAGCGAAGCCATCGCCGCGGCCTCACCGTGCGCGTGGCCACTAGCGGCCGTCCTCCGTCCGCCTGCGTCCAGGAGACTCCCCTCGTCCTCGACCACGACGACCACGCCACGGACCTCGGAGCTCCTCTGCCTCGCCGGATCGCCACCTTCCTCCGCTTCGGTTATCGCCGTCCACTCCGGCCACCCCCTACTGCTCCTAAGTTGTCGCGGGGCCTCCTTGTGCCTTGCCGGTGAGCTCCGGCTCCTTTTTCCTCTCCTCGCGCATCTCTTCTCCCCCCATAGCTGCTTCCCCCCCGTCGTGCACGAGCTCGTCACTGCGGTGGTGCTTGCCGCCGTGGCCACAACTCCAGAGCTCGCGACCGACCACCCCGCCGTGCTCAGCACCTCCGCCTGCGCCCACTGCACGCGCCCGCTACTCCTCCCGCTCCCCCTGGCGCCGTCCTCGATGGGCCAGTGCTTCGGCCGCCGCCGCGAACTCGTCTCCGGTGAGCTCGTCGCCTCCCGCCTACTGTCGACTGCGGCAGTGGATGAGCGCGAGCACCAGCCGCCTGTAGAGCCGCTCCGCGCGGCAAGCCGTGTCCCGAAGCACCATCGCCGTCGAGCGCCCGAAGGCCACCGCCGCCCATGCTCCACGCCGACGCCGTTTTCGGCCGCCCCGGGGCTGGCCACCACCGCGGTTAGCTGCGGCTCGCCGCTCTCATTCAAACGGCGTCAACTGTCACATCCTAGCTAGTTCATGCATTAGAGTGTTGCATCATGTGTACTTTCACAGAAACTTGAAATGGGGATGCCAGAAACCCCAGCACCCCCCCTGAACACAACTAGGGTTTACTAAAATCCTTTTCAATGAACCTGAAATGCCCTCCATAAATGTTCACCATCTTTGGTCCTGGCTAAAACCTCTGCCAAAAATGGTTTCATATTTTTGGAGGCCATTCTGGATTTTTGCACCAAGCCATAAGTATTTGCATTTGGGCAATTTAAATCCTACAAATATTTTAAAATGCCCAAATAATCTTGAAGGTATTTTTAGGCTGTTGAGAATATTTTCAAAGGTGCCTCTGAATATTTTCAGGATTTTCCTAAATGGAATAGTATTTCTACTATTTCAAAACACAGAACAGAAATAAATAAAAAGAAAAACAGAAAGCAGAGAAGGAACTTACCTGGCAGCCCACCTGGCGGCCCAGCACTGTGCTGGCCCATGGCCAGTCAGCTGCTTGCTCCCGCCAGAGCAGGCACAGAGGTGACGCCGGCGTGCGCGAGCTCGCCACGGCGCCACCTGCTTGCCGCCTCGCCCGTGGACGAGCTGGACGACCTCCACGTCGCGCCCCCGAGCCCCTGGACACCCCCATTCGCCCCCATCGCCTCTCCCTCGCTCTCTCTCGCCATGGCCGACGCAGCCGCTGCCACCTCGCCGGAGTAGCCGTAGCCACCGCCGTCCCCGCGTCACCTGACCGTGTCCAGCAGCTCCGCCGTCGCCTTCTCCTTCGAGCAAGTCGAGCCCCGAGCGCTCGCTTGCCCCGAAGCCACTGCTTCGACCTCGCCTTCACCGCCCACCGCCGGAGATCCCCTTCGCCGTCACCACCGCAGCAGTTCGTCCCCGACAGCGCCACCTAGCTCATCGCCTCTGCCGTGAGCTTCTGCCCCTTCCCCATCCTCTCATTCTTGCTGCCGCCCTTTGCGTCGACCGTAACCAGCAGCACCGCACACGCCGCCGCACGAGCTCGTCGCCGACGAGGCTCCGGCCATCCAACGGTCGCACCACCATGGCCGTTAGCTTCACTGCATCGCCAGGAGCCCGTAGCACCATCGCACGCCCCTCGCCGTGCTCTCTAGCGACGGGTTCGACTACACCCGTACCCCGGCAGCCGCACAGCTCGTCGCCGGCGTCGATTCCGGCGACCCCGAGCTCCACCACCACCACCAGTCGATGCGGCTCGTTCCCAGCTGCGTGTAGATGCTCTCCGCCGCCCATTTGGTCGCCGGAGCACGGATCCCGCACCCCACCGCCGCGTCTGGACGTCGCCGGCGGCTAAACGCCGGCGAGTCAGCGTGGTTTGACCACGGGTTTGACTCCCCAGAGTCACTGACAAGTGGGGCCCGCCTGCTAATTAACCTGGGTTAGATTTAAGTTAATTCTAATTAGTTAATTATCTAACAGTGACACTGACACAGGGGACCCACACGTCAGGTTTGACCTGGACGACCCCGTTGACCGCTGACGTCATCATGACACACTGCTGACGTAATAAGTAACTTAATTACTGGAATTATTCTTATACAGGAAATTCCAGAAATTATCACAAACTTCAAAAAATCATAGAAAATAATCTATAGCTCAGAATGAAAAGATTTATATATGAAAAATGATCAGAAAAATCCATTCTATCCATCTGTACTGGTTTCATGCATGTTTAAGCAAATTAACCTACTGTTTAATGCAGAACAAGATAAAGCACTAAACATGGGCCATTTATGAACTTGGAATTTGAATCTTTGATTCAAAATAGTCCAAACCCATCTGGTCTTAGTTGCATTAGCCCAATACATCCATTTTGCCATGTCTCATGCATGCATCATATTGTTGCACTTGCTTGGTGTTGATTGTGCTTCGATGTGTTCATTGTGGTAGGTCCTGCCTCCGAGGATATTCACGAGTATCCAACTGAAGGGCAGTATCCCACCACCACTCCGTCAGGCAAGCAACCCATTGATCATTTCGATACAAACCCATCTTCTCGCTTCTGCTCTCATTTACTGCATTAAGACAACGCGATTCAAACTGCTGTGTGTTGCGGTAGTTGAACCCACTTTCCTTTGCATGACCTGTCATTGCCACAGTAACTAGATGAAACCCACTAGCATGTGTAGGAGTTGATTGAGCCATGTTGTGTTCCTACAATGCTATGCTTGCTACGCTTAGAGTCGTGTCAGGTCTGGCTCATCAGGGTGATGAACTAGAGTGAAAGCGTGTGTCGGTAATGAGAGTGAGGTGTTGAATACGATTTGGTAAAGGTATCGATGGGAGGCCATGTAGGAGTACATGGTGGGTTGTTTCATTGAGACCGTCCCTAAGAACTGAGATCTGTATGCGTGATTTAAGATTCAGCTACTACCACGCATTGGGCCCGAAACCAATGGACCCCCTCGGCTTCTTAATCACCCTTGTCCTCTGTCCAGGAGTTGCACGTAGTTTCTGGTGTTTGTAGTAAGCTGGAGGCCGTGGACAGCGCTGACCAAGGGGTGGGCTGTGATGCGGTAGGCTCGTGGCACGGTGTACCGAGTCGCCCGTTTGGTGTCTCGGGAACCCTGCACACATCGTTTGGGGCCGTATGTGGAAACCTCGGCCGGACTCCCTGCGGATGGAACCTGAATAGGCGATAAACCTGGACTAGAGACTTGAGTGTTTAGGTAGGCTGTGGCCGACACCCACGTTGGGCTTCCGCTTGAAGGTTGCCGAGTACACGTCGTGTAGCGACGGTAAGTGGTGAGAGCGTGTGTGACGAAGTACACCCCTGCAGGGTATAAAACTATTCGAATAGCCGCGTCCGCGGTAAAGGACTACTTGGTCGCTTATGCAGTTCATAGACAAGTAAATGGATACTACTAAAAGCCTCAAGATAAGTGTGAGTACCGCGGATGGCTCTCTCGTGGGATGACGAGGGAGGATCCACGGTGGAGTATTGAATGGTGATTAGTGGACTCGTGTGCGAAAACTATTTTACAAGTGGTGTCTCGTAGGATAGCTTAGCCAAGAGTCAAAGCTGGCTTGCTGCAATAACTCCACTACCTTCTTGAGAATGAACATGTATAGTAGGATCTGTTGTAAGACTTGCTGAGTACCTTTGTACTCATGTTGCTTCAATTACTGTTTTCAGACGACAACACCGCCCCTTCCGATGGGTTCTATGTAGAACTCGACGACGACGAGTGACTTGCCACCCAGGTGGTGATCTAGGCTTGTGAAGGGCCTACGTAGATAGACAGGCTTCGTCAAGCCTTCTTTCTTTCTAGTGTCTGTACCCAGACAAGTTGCTTCCGCATGTGTTTGTATGATTGTATGACTTGAGTGTCGGGTCATGTGACCCCTATCTGTATGAACAAGTTATGTAAGGCTCTCTGGAGCCCTTTAAATAAAGTACTTTGAGTTGTAGAGTTTTGTTGTGATGCCATGTTGTATTTGCACATATCGAGCATATTGTGTGTATGATTGAAATGCTTGGTATGTGTGGGATCCGACAATCTAGTTGTTTATCCTTGGCAGCCTCTCTTATGGGGAAATGTAGTCTAGTGCCTCCTTGAGCCATAGTAGTCCGCTACAGCCCGGTTCACCGGAGTCCTGCTAGCCCAGCACTACTGCTCTGGACACTTGACTGGCCGGCATGTGTTTCATATCGTTCCTGTGTCTGTCCCTTCGGGGAAATGTCACGCGGTGACATCCGGAGTCCTGCCTAGCCTGCTACAGCCCGGGTTCCCGGAGTCCTGTTAGCCCAGTGCTACAGCCCGGATTCACACGCTGCTGACCGACACGTTCGATGTTGATTCATGTATGCCTGTCCCCATACGTTAGTGCCGCTTTGGGTTCACGACTAGCCATGTCGGCCCGGGTTCTCTGTCATATGGATGCTAGCGACATTGTCATATACGTGAGCCAAAAGGCGCAAACGGTCCCGGGCCATGGTAAGGCGACACCCGTGGGAGTACCGTGCGTGAGGCCGCAATGTGATATGAGGTGTTACAGGCTAGATCGGTGTGACTTAGAATCGGGGTCCTGACAGCGTTGGCATCAGAGCCGGACTGCCTGTAGGTGCGTTAAGCCAAACTGGTCGATGTCGAGTCTAGAAATGCTTTAGTTATATGTAGGGGAATTGATTGTGGGAGGGAACGTAAGGCGCTTTTACTCCTTTACCTTATGCCCTCTGATCTGAGTCATTCTCTTCTCATTCTACGTGGGTTAAGGACTAGGCTCTCTTCTCTCTATCAGGTTCACGTGTTACTAATCCGTAGTAACTTATAGGATTGTTGGTTCCATGCTTCGGTTCAGTTTCTACTACCTTAGTATGTTGTCGGTTGAACCAGAACCTTGATATGATGTTGTTGAGTGGTATTGCAAACTGTTGCGAATGTCTCAAATCTTTTTCCGAGCATTTACAGCCGTTATGCTGTCCGAATTCTCCTAGAAATACTAATGCCTTGCATTATTCCGTGCTTTCAGATGGCCACCCGTTCCCAGAATCAAGTGGTTCGTCTGACCCGGTGCCTCGGCGTACCTGGTCACACGGCCATGCTGGTCCGAGTGATGGTTGAGACAGGCTATCGGTGGTATCCCGAGTATACCGTCGAGGAGCAGTTTCGAGACTTTAATCAAAGCCAATATTTTTGCACAGTCAGGATTTACCCTTCCTATCCTGGAGCTACTGAACCCCTCCATTGCTCTTATGGACTTGGGGTTACCATCGAGATGTCCGTGCAGGACGCAGCTTACTCGATGATGACTATCATGCGAGCCAGAACTGCCTTGCTTCAGAACACTGACTTCCGCTATATGCCAGCATCACTCCCTGGGGCACAGGGGTACTATCAGGCTACCTACTGTGATCCTACCCATGAGGATTCACTACTCCGCACCACCACCGAGATGCTTGAGGACAAGGACCGTGAGAATCGTGCCTTGCGAATGGAGCTCTTTAATGCCCGTTCTGATCACTGGGCCACTCTGACACGGTTTGCACCTGCCGTGCAGGCCGGGTATATGGACATGAGGGACTTGTACCCCGTGCGGTCTGGTCTGCCAGAATGTATGGAATGGCGTGATGTAGGAGGCATCACCCCTCCTCGTGGACCCCGTCTGCCACCGTTTGTTGGACCAAGGCCACACCCGAGTCCTTATGGACCGCAAGCTCCACAGGACCGACTGTTTCCAGATGATCATGTTCAGCTCCCAGGACATGGTGGTGACTTCTATGAAGATTACTACGGAGACGTCTGAGTTGGTAGTAGTTCCACTAGTATTGTAACAGTTGTATTCCCCACAGTCCTGCGTGTCTTGTGGGATACGACTTGGTGTGTATCACGTTCCGGAGGTGTAGAAAAATAATGTATAGGAGCTTGGAATGCCTCTGATGAGATGTATCGTCTTTCATCGTAGCCGTACTCTAGCCTGGGCTTGTACTAAACTATGTATGGTGTGTATGACCGTTGGTATATATATGTCAGTTTCTATATTACCATGTCATACTGATGATCATCTCTGCATTCCGTGTTATCCATTACATTCCGCATTTCCCTGCCAAGATTTAGCCATCCTTGTCTAAACCGTTGTTTTGTTTCTCCTAGGATGGTTAACACCCGCAACAACCCTGCTGTCCAGGCGCAGGGTGAAGCCAATGCAGTTAGGGGGGAGAATCTGCCTCAACCGCCTTCTCTGGCCGAAGTCATGCTGGAGGCAGAAAGAAACAAGCGTGAGACTAACCGCTTGCTAGAGCGAATCGAGCAGAATACTGCACGTCATCAGAGGAACGACTTGGTGTCCATCAATGACTTTATCAAGTTGTACCCACCGAAGTTTAACCATTCCGTCGAGCCCCTCGATGCGGATGATTGGCTTCGCAGCATCACCCATAAGCTACGTTCTGCCAACGTAGCCGAAGCTGATAAGGTTACCTACGCTGCCTATCACCTCGAAGGCCCTGCTAGCCTCTGGTGGGAAAACTTTGAGGCTATGCGCCCAGCCGGCCAAATCACTACTTGGGCTGAATTCAGTGAGGCTTTCCGTGAGCATCATATTCCGGAGGGTCTCATAGATCGTAAGCGGGAAGAATTCTGCAACTTCACCCAAGGCAGACTGACCGTGGATGCATACAGCCGTGAGTTTGGAAATCTAGCACGCTATGCTCCTGAAGAGGTATCCACCGACGCCAAGAAGCAGGCAAGGTTCCGCAAGGGACTTAGCCCCGAGCTTCGCCGTGATCTTCGTCTGCACGAGTGCACCTCTTTCCAGAAATTGGTCAATAAGGCCATCAGTGCTGAGACAGGACAGACTGACTATGACGCTACACGCAAGCACTCTCGCGATTTTGGTTCCTCATCCGGCTCCGGATCTCAGAAGCGCCGGGTCTGGATTCCAAACACTGCTCTGCCACCTAGGTTCACTCCGAGGCCATCCTTCGAGGCGCCTCGCCCCAACCAGCAGTATGCACCGCCCAAGGTCTATGGTGGCCCCGCTGCTAATGCTGCTCCACGCCCCAATGTTGTGACATGCTTCAAGTGTGGAGAAACGGGTCACTATTTGCGCGAGTGCCCCCGAAACAACCCCAATCAACCTGGACAGTCCGTTGGCCGTGGTAAGCCAGCAGGAAAGACTTACTACGCCAAGCCAGCCACCACTGCACGTGGCCATGTCAACTATGTTTCAGCTGAAGAAACTCATGAGGATCCCAACGTCGTCCTTGGTACGCTCCTTGTTAATTGCCATCCGGCAACTGTTCTTTTCGATACTGGAGCATCTCATTCATTTATCTCTGAGAGCTATGCTCGATTGCACAACACCACATTTTGTGACATGCCCACCTCCATGGTAATTCAAACCCCTGGTTCTAGATGGCAAACCTCTAGGATAAGCCATGGAAATGAAATTCTTGTCGACAGATTGGTCTTCCTTGCATCACTAATAGCTCTCAAGTCCTCGGACATAAATATCATCTTGGGTATGGACTGGATGTCAGCCCATTATGCTAAGATTGATTGCTCTACTAGAACTGTTCAACTCACCCATCCGTCGGGCAAGACAGTCAATGTTTTGACCCGAGTGTCTAAGCGTCAGCTTTACTCATTAAATGCCAACCCTCTTCCAGACCTTGAAGATGTTCCGGTAGTCCGTGACTTCCCGGATGTCTTTCCAGAAGAACTGCCAGGTATTCCACCTGACAGGGATGTCGAGTTCGTGATAGACCTTGTTCCAGGAACCGTCCCAATCTCTAGAAGACCTTATAAGATGGCACCCCTAGAGCTAGCCGAGCTTAAGAAACAACTCGATGAGTCCTTGAAAAAGGGTTTCATCCGTCCTAGTTCTTCTCCGTGGGCTTGCCCCGTCCTCTTCGTCAAGAAGAAGGATGGTACGGATCGGATGGTTGTAGATTACCGACCTGTCAACCTAGTCACTATCAAGAACAAGTATCCGCTCCCCAGGATCAACGACCTGTATGATCAGCTCGCTGGATCCTCAGTCTTCTCTAAAATGGATTTGAGGTTGGGCTACCATCAAATCAAAATCAAGAACGGGGACATTCCTAAAACGGCCTTTGTTACTCGTTATGGCCAATACGAGTATACCGTCATGTATTTCGGTTTAACCAATGCTCCAGCCACCTTCTCTCGGTTAATGAACTCAATCTTCATGGAGTATTTGGATAAATTCGTCGTAGTATACCTCGATGATATACTCATCTACTCCAAGAATGAGGAAGAACATGCCGAGCATCTAAGGCTAGTATTGACGAAACTTCGAGAGCATCGCCTTTATGCTAAATTCTCTAAGTGTGAATTCTGGTTGCCAGAAGTGACCTATCTAGGCCATGTAATCTCTGGTAAGGGTATTGTTGTCAATCCCGAGCGAGTTCAAGCCATCCTTGACTGGACTCCACCTGAATCGGTCAAGCAAGTTCGGAGTTTCCAAGGTTGCTAAACCTCTAACTGAACTCCTCAAGAAAGATAAAAAGTTCGAGTGGACCCCACAGTGCGAGTTCAGCTTTCAGGAACTGAAAAGACGCCTGACATCTGCTCCCGTACTCATACCACCAGATTTTTCTAAGGACTTTGTTATCTATTGCGACGCCGCGCGACAAGGACTAGGTTGCATACTCATGCAAGATCGTCATGTGATTGCCTACGCTTCCCGACAGTTGCGTCTACATGAGGATAATTATCCCACACATGATCTAGAGCTTGCAGCCGTAGTCCATGCACTCAAAACATGGCGACATTACCTTCTCGGTAATCGTTGCGAGATTTTCACTGATCACCAAAGTCTGAAATACATCTTCACCCAACCGGATTTGAATCTCAGGCAAATACGTTGGGTCGAGTTGATCACAGATTACGACTTAGGAATAACTTACACCCCGGGCAAAGCCAACATCATGGCTGATGTGCTAAGCCGTAAATCTTACTGTAACAACTTGATGTTACAACAAAGTCAACCACTACTCCACGAGGAATTCTGTAAGCTTAACCTTCACATTGTTCCTCGAGGGTTCCTATACACCCTGGTGGCGAAACCTACCCTTACGGATCAGATCATCAAACTCAGAAGGTAGATCCGGGAATCTCCCGTATTAAGAGAAACATCAAGAAAGGAGTTGCAGATTGTTTCTCCGTTGATGACCAAGGTGTTGTGTTCTTTGGAGACCGTCTAGTGGTTCCCAAGGTACGCAACCTGAGGCGATTGATCCTTAAGGAAGCTCATGAATCTCCTCTCACCATTCATCCCGGTAGTACTAAAATGTATCAAGACCTACGCCAGAGGTTTTGGTGGACTAGGATGAAGAGAGAAATTGCTCAATACATTGCTAATTGCGATGTCTGTCGTCGTGTTAAAGCAGAGCATCAACGGCCTGCTGGCACCCTTCAGCCTTTGGCTATTCCTGAATGGAAATGGGATAAAGTCGGTATGGATTTCATTACCGGGTTTCCCAGGACCAAGAGAGGGAATAATGCTATCTTCGTTGTTGTCGATCCTCTTTCCAAAGTAGCCCACTTCCTACCTGTTCGTGAGAGTATAACCGCGAGCCAGCTAGCTGACTTGTACATCTCTCGAATAGTGTCTCTTCATGGTGTTCCATTGGAAATTAATTCAGACCGTGGAAGTCTCTTCACCTCTCGATTTTGGGAATTTTTCCAGAATGCTATGGGAACTCGTCTCTCCTTTAGCACCGCCTTCCACCCTCAATCAAGTGGTCAGGTAGAACGAGTTAATCAAATTCTGGAGGATATGCTCCGAGCTTCTGTCATCTCTTTCGGCATGGATTGGGAGAAATGCCTTCCATTCGTCGAGTTCGCTTATAACAATAGTTATCAAGCTAGCTTGGGCAAAGCTCCTTTCGAGGTTCTCTATGGACGAAAATGTCGAACGCCTCTTAACTGGTCAGAAACCGGGGAAAGACAACTCTTTGGCCCGGATATGATCCAGGAAGCAGAAGAGCAGGTTCGCATTATTCGTGAGAAATTGAAAACAGCCCAATCTCACCAAAAGAGCCATTATGACCGCAAACATAAGGCTATGACTTTTGAGGTTGACGAGAAGGCTTACCTTCGGGTTACCCCTTTAAAGGGAACCCATCGATTTGGTATCAAAGGCAAATTGGCTCCCCGTTACATTGGAACCTTTCCCATTCTTGCCAAGCGAGGAGAAGTTGCCTACCAATTGGAACTACCTCCGCATCTTTCCAAGGTTCATGACGTCTTCCACGTTTCTCAACTCAGGCGTTGCTTCTCGGATCCTATCCGTGGAGTGGACCACGAAACGCTTGATCTCCAAGATAATCTCACATACCGGGAATATCCCGTTCGAATCCTTGATCAAGCCGAGCGTACCACTCGACGCCAAAACATCAAGTTTCTCAAGGTTCAATGGTCACACCATTCCGAGAAAGAAGCTACTTGGGAAAGGGAGGATCGTCTTCGACTTGAGTACCCCACCTTCTTCCCAACGGATCCTAAATCTCGGGACGAGATTCTTTTGAGTGGGGGTGAGTTGTCACATCCTAGCTAGTTCATGCATTAGAGTGTTGCATCATGTCTACTTTCACAGAAACTTGAAATGGGGATTCCAGAAACCCCAGCACCCCCCTGAACACAACTAGGGTTTACTAAAATCCTCTTCAATGAACCTGAAATGCCCTCCATAAATGTTCACCATCTTTGGTCCTGGCTAAAACCTCTGCCAAAAATGGTTTCATATTTTTGGAGGCCATTCTGGATTTTTGCACCAAGCCAAAAGTATTTGCATTTGGGCAATTTAAATCCTACAAGTATTTTAAAATGCCCAAATAATCTTGAAGGTATTTTTAGGCTGTTGAGAATATTTTCAAAGGTGCCTCTGAATATTTTCAGGATTTTCTTAAATGGAATAGTATTTCTACTATTTCAAAACACAGAACAGAAATAAATAAAAAGAAAAACAGAAAGCAGAGAAGGAACTTACCTGGCAGCCCACCTGGCGGCCCAGCACTGTGCTGGCCCATGGCCAGTCAGCTACTTGCTCCCGCCAGAGCAGGCACAGAGGTGACGCCGGCGTGCGCGAGCTTGCCACGGCGCCACCTGCTTGCCGCCTCGCCCGTGGACGAGCTGGACAACCTCCACGTCGCGCCCCCGAGCCCCTGGACACCTCCATTCGCCCCCATCGCCTCTCCCTCGCTCTCTCTCACCATGGCCGACGCAGCCGCAACCACCTCGCCGGCGTAGCCGTAGCCACCGCCGTCCCCGCGTCACCTGACCGTGTCCAGCAGCTCCGCCGTCGCCTTCCCCTTCGAGCAAGGCGAGCCCCGAGCGCTCGCTTGCCCCGAAGCCACTGCTTCGACCTCGCCTTCACCGCCCACCGCCGGAGATCCCCTTCGCCGTCACCACCGCAGCAGTTCGTCCCCGACAGCGCCACCTAGCTCATCGCCTCTGCCGTGAGCTTCTGCCCCTTCCCCATCCTCTCATTCTTGCTGCCGCCCTTTGCGTCGACCGTAACCAGCAGCACCGCACACGCCGCCGCACGAGCTCGTCGCCGACGAGGCTCCGGCCATCCAACGGTCGCACCACCATGGCCGTTAGCTTCACTGCATCGCCAGGAGCCCGTAGCACCATCGCACGCCCCTCGCCGTGCTCTCTAGCGACGGGTTCAACTACACCCGTACCCCGGCAGCCGCACAGCTCGTCGCCGGCGTCGATTCCGGCAACCCCGAGCTCCACCACCACCACCAATCGATGCGGCTCGTTCCCAGCTGCGTGTAGATGCTCTCCGCCGCCCATTTGGTCGCGTCTGGCCTCGCTGGCGGCTAAACGCCGGCGCTTCCACCCAGATGACCAGGGGTTTGACCTCCCCTGGGTCAATGACAAGTGGGGCCCGCCTGCTAGTTAACCTGGGTTAGATTTAAGTTAATTCTAATTAGTTAAATTACCTAACAGTGACACTGACACAGGGGACCCACACGTCAGGTTTGACCTGGACGACCCCGTTGACCGCTGACGTCATCATGACACACTGCCGACGTAATAAGTAATTTAATTACTAGAATTATTTCTATACAGGAAATTCCAAAAAATATCACAAACTTCAAAAAATCATAGAAAATAATCTATAGCTCAGAATGAAAAGATTTATATATGAAAAATGATAAGAAAAATCCATTCTATCCATCTGTACTGGTTTCATACATGTTCAAGCAAATTAACCTACTCTTTAATGCAGAACAAGATAAAGCACTAAAAAGGGTCACATATGAACTTGGAATTTGAATCTTTGATCCAAAATAGTCCAAACCCATCTGGTCTTAGTTGCATTAGCCCAATACATCCATTTTGCCATGTCTCATGCATGCATCATATTGTTGCACTTTGCTTGGTGTTGATTGTGCTTCGTTGTGTTCATCGTGGTAGGTCCTGCCTCCCAGGATATTCACGAGTATCCAACTGAAGGGCAGTATCCCACCACCACTCCGTCAGGCAAGCAACCCATTGATCATTTCGATACAAACCCATCTTCTCGCTTCTGCTCTCATTTACTGCATTAAGACAACGCGATTCAAACTGCTGTGTGTTGTGGTAGTTGAACCCACTTTCCTTTGCATGACCTGTCATTGCCACAGTAACTAGATGAAACCCACTAGCATGTGTAGGAGTTGATTGAGCCATGTTGTGTTCCTACAATGCTATGCTTGCACGTAGTTTCTGGTGTTTGTAGTAAGCTGGAGGCCGTGGACAGCATTGACCAAGGGGTGGGCTGTGATGCGGTAGGCTCGTGGCACGGTGTACCGAGTCGCCCGTTTGGTGTGCGGGAACCCTGCACACATCGTTTGGGGCCGTATGTGGAAACCTCGGCCGGACTCCCTGCGGATGGAACCTGAATAGGCGATAAACCTGGACTAGAGACTTGAGTGTTTAGGTAGGCTGTGGCCGACACCCACGTTGGGCTTCCGCTTGAAGGTTGCCGAGTACATGTCGTGTAGCGACGGTAAGTGGTGAGAGCGTGTGTGACGAAGTACACCCCTGCAGGGTATAAAACTATTCGAATAGCCGCGTCCGCGGTAAAGGACTACTTGGTCGCTTATGCAGTTCATAGACAAGTAAATGGATACTACTAAAAGCCTCAAGATAAGTGTGAGTACCGCGGATGGCTCTCTCGTGGGATGACGAGGGATGATCCACGGTGGAGTATTGGAATGGTGATTAGTGGACTCGTGTGCGAAAACTATTTTACAAGTGGTGTCTCGTAGGATAGCTTAGCCAGGAGTCAAAGCTGGCTTGCTGCAATAACTCCACTACCTTCTTGAGAATGAACATGTATAGTAGGATCTGTTGTAAGACTTGCTGAGTACCTTTGTACTCATGTTGCTTCAATTACTGTTTTCAGACGACAACACCGCCCCTTCCGATGGGTTCTATGTAGAGCTCGACGACGACGAGTGACTTGCCACCCAGGTGGTGATCTAGGCTTGTGAAGGGCCTACGTAGATAGACAGGCTTCGTCAAGCCTTCTTTCTTTCTAGTGTCTGTACCCAGACAAGTTGCTTCCGCATGTGCTTGTATGATTGTATGACTTGAGTGTCGGGTCATGTGACCCCTATCTGTATGAACAAGTTATGTAAGGCTCTCTGGAGCCCTTTAAATAAAGTACTTTGAGTTGTAGAGTTTTGTTGTGATGCCATGTTGTATTTGCACATATCGAGCATATTGTGTGTATGATTGAAATGCTTGGTATGTGTGGGATCCGACAATCTAGTTGTTTATCCTTGGCAGCCTCTCTTATGGGGAAATGTAGTCTAGTGCCTCCTTGAGCCATAGTAGTCCGCTACAGCCCGGTTCACTGGAGTCCTGCAAGCCCAGCACTACTGCTCCGGACACTTGACTGGCCGGCATGTGTTTCATATCGTTCCTGTGTCTGTCCCTTCGGGGAAATGTCACGCGGTGACATTCGGAGTCCTGCCTAGCCTGCTACAGCCCGGGTTCCCGGAGTCCTGTTAGCCCAGTGCTACAGGCCAGATCCACACGCTGCTGACCGACACGTTCGATGTTGATTCATGTATGCCTGTCCCCATACGTTAGTGCCGCTTTGGGTTCACGACTAGCCATGTCGGCCCGGGTTCTCTATCATATGGATGCTAGTGGCATTGTCATATACGTGAGCAAAAAGGCGCAAACGGTCCCGGGCCATGGTAAGGCGACACCCGTGGGAGTACCGTGCGTGAGGCCGCAATGTCATATGAGGTGTTACAGGCTAGATCGGTGTGACTTAGAATCGGGGTCCTGACATCGGCCGCGTCCGTTTTGGCCCCTTGTAGGCGAAATCCGGCCTCCCGAGCGCCTCCGCCTCCTCTCTGTGTCGCCGACGGCTGAACGCCGGCCGCGCCGACGTGGCCGACCGGGGGCCACCCACAGGGCCACTGCCCGGTGGGTCCCAGGGGCCCCAGCTGACCCGTTGACCCCGGTTAACTGTGCTGACTTGGCACTGCAGCCACTGACCAGTGGGCCCATCCTGTTTAGTTAAGTTAATTAACTCAGTTTTAGTTAAAACCTAATCTAATCGGTTAATTAGCCACTGACATAGGGCCCCACCTAGTTGATTAACCATGTTAGTTAGTTAGTTAACCCACTCTCTATGACAAGTGGGGCCCAGCTGCCAGGTTTGACCTGAACAGCTGCGGTTGACCTGCTGACGCTTTCTGACGTCATGCTGGTACAATAACCTTTTATGTTAATTTAAATAATTCCATAAAATACTTTAATTCTTTAGAAAATCGTAGTTAATAAACCGCAGCTCAGATGAAAAAGTTTTATACATGAAAGTTGCTCGGAACGACGAGGCGGATCCGAATACGGGGTCCGTTCATCTGTCACATGCCCCTAGCATGCTTAACATGGAACATTCCCCCTCCGGTCATCTGTTTGATACAGGTCCGGAACCGGGAATACATTCCCGGTTGAATTCCCCCTTCACCTATATCGTGTTGCCATACGTTAGGTCACACCCGGCACATCATATTGCCATGTTATGCTTTGTGATGCTACGTTTGCTTCATATTTAATGTTTCTTCCCCCTCTTCTCTCCGATAGACCCCGAGACCGATGCTGCCCCTGTGATCGACTACGTCGACGATGACCCCTCCTTGCCAGAGCAACCAGGCAAGCCCCCCCTTGATCACCATATATCGCCTATTCTTCTCTATACTGCTTGCATTAGAGTAGTGTAGCATGTTACTGCTTTCCGTTAATCCTATCCTGATGCATAGCCTATCCTTGCTACTACTGTTGTTACCTTTATCTGCAATCCTACATGCTTAGTATAGGATGCTAGTTTTCCATCAGTGGCCCTACATTCTTGTCCGTCTTCTGTGCTATACTATCGGGCCGTGATCACTTGGGCGGTGATCACGGGTATATACTTATATACTCTATACTTGACACCTGTGGTGACTAAAGTCGGGTCGGCTCGTAGGAGTACCCGCGAGTGGATCTTTGTGGCGAAGCAACAGGGCAGGTTGAGACCACCTAGGCGAGAGGTGGGCCTGGCCCTGGGCGGCGTCCGCGGTTACTTCAAATTAACACGCTTAACGAGATCTTGGTATTTGATCTGAGTCTGGCCATTTGGTCTATACGCACTAACCAACTACGCGGGAACAGTTATGGGCACTCGGCGTCGTGGTATCAGCCGAAGCTCTTTTGACGTCAGCGACTGAGTGGCGCGCGCCCATTGGACCATAAGCTCGCGCTTGTATTAAGGGGGCTAGGTCTGCTTCCGGCCGCGTATGCAACGTGCAGGTGTGTGCAATGGGCGATGGGCCCAGACCCCTGCGCGCATAGGATTTAGACCGGCGTGCTGACCTCTCTGTTGAGCCTAGGTGGGGCTGCGACGTGTTGATCTTCCGAGGCCGGGCATGACCCAGGAAAGTGTGTCCGGCCAAATGGGATCGAGCGTGTTGGGAAATGTGGTGCACCCCTGCAGGGAAGTTTATCTATTCGAATAGCCGTGTCCCTCGGTAAAAGGATGACCCAGAGTTGTACCTTGAGCTTATGACAACTAGAACCGGATACTTAATAAAACACACCCTTCCAAGAGCCAGATATAACCCGTTGATCGCTCTCTAACAGGGCGACAAGGAGGGGATCGCCGGGTAGGATTATGCTATACGATGATACTTGGTGAACTTACCATCTACTCTCTTGTACATGCTGAAAGATGGAGGTGGCCAGAAGCGTAGTCTTCGACAGGATTAGCTATCCCCCTCTTATTCTGGCATTCTGCAGTTCATTCCACCGATATGGCCCTTTATACATATACCCATGCATATGTAGTGTAGCTCCTTGCTTGCGAGTACTTTGGATGAGTACTCACGGTTGCCTTTCTCCCTCTTTTCCCCCTTTCCCTTCTACCTGGTTGTCGCAACCAGATGCCGGAGCCCAGGAGCCAGATGCCACCGTCGACGACGACTCCTACTATACCGGAGGTGCCTACCACTACGTGTAGCCCGCTGATGATGACCAGGAGTAGTTAGGAGGATCCCAGGCAGGAGGCTTGCGCCTCTTTCGATCTGTATCCCAGTTTGTGCTAGCCTTCTTAAGGCAAACTTGTTTAACTTATGTCTGTACTCATATATTGTTGCTTCCGCTGACTCGTCTATGGTCGAGCACTTTTATTCAAGCCCTCGAGGCCCCTGGCTTGTATTATGATGCTTGTATGACTTATTTATGTTTTAGAGTTGTGTTGTGATATCTTCACGTGAGTCCCTGATCTTGATCGTACACGTTTGCGTGCATGATTAGTGTACGATTGAATCGGGGGCGTCACAAGTTGGTATCAGAGCCAACTGCCTGTAGGTATCCCCCTTTCCAACTCCTTGGCGAAAGTTGAGTCTAGTCATTGCTAAACTTTTACTAATGGCTGTGTGCCTTACGGGCCCACGTCGCCATTGGGTGGTATTAGGATCTTTTACTCCTCGTCTATATTCTGGGACTCTTATCTCTCTTCTACTCGGGTTAAACGGTTTTACTAACTCTAACTCTAGGTTCTCGTAACTACTTCCTTCCGGAGAGCCGCTCGATACAGGTGATCGCTTGATGCACTTGAAGATTCCGAAGTTACTCTCCGATGTTCCCTCGATACTTGTGCCATCGCTTTTGCAATTCCATTCCATTGATAAACCCCAATGGATAAACAAGTACACTTGCCATTCATACAATCATTCCCCGTTGATCTTGTTATTACAAGATACCCTGAAATTCTCTCTAATATTTCGAGAATACCTTGTGCCTACTGCCTTGCAGTTCTTTGCCACATGAATACCCCTACGGATAATTCCTCGCACTTTTCGAGTATCCGCTCGTCCCCAGTTGTTCAAGTGTTTTACAAAAGTCTTCGAAATACTATTCGATCCTCCGAAAATCCTTAGCAGCTTATTGCTCTGCAATTACTTGTCTTCTTGCATTATGGATGCTTTTCCATATGGCTGGCAATATTCATCAGTCTTCTTTGACACCGTCTTTTTGATCCTATTGATTCAACATGAGTGTGAAGGCACGCAATCATCAGTTGATCCTTTTAAATTATCTTTCCGGCTCAGATGTCATTTTGAACATGAGCTGGTTATCGACCCATCAAATTGCCATCGATTGTACCCCTAAGTCTATTCAACTTATACATTCTTAATCAGACCGTTGGTTTCCGATCCCTTGATTTGGAAATGATAATTCCTTTACATTTGATCTTTGAGTTAGTCAGTTGTTTCTATAATCCGATGCACTTCCATTCCTTCTTCCTTTGGTAGAGTACCGATAATCACATCAGATCCTTTGTGGACCGCCAAATCCTTTGTTGGATTATTATCCGACATTGTCTTTCACATTCTAAATTCTCGTAAGTTTTCCCCTGACACATAATGCCTTTGGTAAATTCTATCATCTACTTTTGTCAACCATGCTCTGCTTTCGAGCTGGTATAATTTACTCTGAAGTTTTTGCAAATGTTCCTAAGATGCCCCGATGGGTTGAACCAACGCCTTCCCTAATCTGTGTGAACCCGAAAGATTTCACCGATCATACTTATCTGGTATTGCACCAGGTAAAACTTTCAACAACTAATGTCAATGTCGAAATATGAGAAGTGAATGAAAGGTTTTGCATTGGAGAAGTGGGAGTCGACCTTGAACTTTGTGTTCATGCCCATGGACCTAATGTGGAACTTATCATGGAAGCTTCTTGTGATATAATAATCCCCTTATTATAAGTTCATATGGTATCTATGTTTGGTCCTTTGCAAGTGTGGTTCTCACCATGATTGTTCCCCTTTAATTCTATTTCTCGGACAAGTTAAAGCACTTGTCTTCTGCAGATCAATGCATCTCCGCAACCTCTATTTTGATCTTCCTTCGAGTATTACCCTCCGGTACCTCGAGAATATCAAAGAACTGTGTTGCTTTCTATGAGTATTTATCTAGTATTGCTTCTCACCGATTTCAGATTTCCCCCCGGGTTCTGAGTTATTAGTCACACAAGAACACCTATAAGAGAATCGGTTCCGCACTCTGATTCGATAACTCTAAGTAATTTTCGTTGCTTACGAGTTTAATAGTCCTTCAAGTCATTCCTAACCTGATATACTATATCATTATCATACTAAAAAATTTAACTGTGCTACCTGGTCCTTCTTCCCGGAGCACAATTTCCGACAATGAGCTAAGCTTACATCGATCTTCCTTGTCTTATCATTTTTCGCCTTGAACAACAAGCTTTATTTTCGAGTTTGTGTTGTACCCATGGTTCCAATAACCTTTCGCTTCATCATTCCTTTGACTTGATGTCATCGCCGATCGGTTACATCTTCATGAAATCTCTCGACAAATGTGTCGTGATCATCACCAACATTCTGAGCTGTTCCAGGATATCAATCGAATTCATGGTGAGAAATACAATCCTTGACCTTCGATGATTTGAGTTGTCATCGACAAACCCCTTGTCTTCTTTCCAACACATGTTTGATAATGTTTTGGTTATACCTTGGACTCCTTGCTATTCCTGCAATTGTTCTTTGAGTATTTCTTGTGATCTTCAACTCCAACCCCTACTTGGAACACCATGTTAATGCTACCTCGAAGCATGACTGAGGTATTCCGAATATCAACAAGAACATTGGAAGCACATTGTTGAATGTTTCTTGATCTATTATCCAAACACCGTTGTATGGGTAATATCATGATTCTTCCCTCCCCCTTTTTATCTAAATGCTTTTGAACTTGTTGTCATATCATGTATATCATGCTCCGCTTCCCCTTGGGAAGGATATACTCCCAATTCTGGTGTGTAAACACATTTTCCTTTCCATTGGTCTGATTAATCCGATAATTTCATTTTCCTTTCCATTTGGGTTGTTTAACCTTCTTGTGATCTATATGATATAAGCAGAAATAATTCCCTGCTTATAAAACACCCCGATGTACAACCTTGTCAGTGAAACCCTGTTACTATTGTTGATGACATTCCGGTAACCACCGATGGATGAGAACTTTGCCTATTGGTCCGCCTCGTCTTAGCGAGCAGGAAAATGGTTCTCTTCGTCCCTCGCCCTTGGTACCAACGTTGTTGCCAACATAACTGACCGGCTATCCTCTGACATGCCTTGCTACCATGACCGTGCAATATGTCAACGTCCTTCCTACTTTTGAACCACAAGGTGGGCCCATAACCTACAGTTCCACAGGATCGAAACCAGACTCTCCTGTACATCCTTCATTTTGAAGTATCCTTTGCACTTGCCTTCGTATGTAATTCGAGAGCCACCATTCGAGAGATGATCTATACCCGATACTCTGAACCCCCTTCTCACACGCTGTTCAGGTATCGGTCGTTGGTTCATTTGCTTGAAACTTCTTATTGTGTCTTCTTATTTCTGCTCTTGATGTTCGAGAGATACCGCTGCCACATTTCCTGAAATGTTCACTAGATAAGTAACCCTACAAGGGTCCATTCTCCCAAAGTTACCCCTTACTCCACCGCTAAAATCTCGGGACGAGATTTCTTGTAGTGGAGGAGATTTGTAACGTCCCCAGCATCACACTACAGTAATCCCTTATGATCAATGCCAAGTCATCTTGATTTACAAAGCTTAATCATATTGGATTAATATCTCATTTCAAATTGCTTCTCTAAATCCAATTCAAATTCTAAGTGAAAATTTCAAGTGCACAAAGTTGCTGGAATAATGTTCATCATTTAGCAAATATTCCAAAACAATTTATTGTTAAGGGAAAACAACTTCACCACAATGCTAAGGTGGACAGAAGCAACTATTACAGTGCAAATCAGCATTTTAAAATGCCTTTCCAATTAGGAAAAATTCCAAATGGATTCAAATAAATCCCAAGCTTATGGTGGCAGTGCACCCCTTCCCCTAGTATTTGTTTTCACCAGTGGCACATATTTGCAAAAGGTAATTATTGCAAAAGAAAATGTAAAAGGCTACTGTTAAATCAAAACAGAAAAGTTTTCAAAAGAAAAGGAAGAGGTGAGAGAAAGAGAAAGCCCCTGACCCATTTGGGCTTCGGCCCACCCGAGCCAGCTGGCCCAGCAGGCCAGCCCCCTCCCCCTCACCGGTCACTCCCTCCCCTACCTGTTCCTCTGCTCCGTGTCGCTACAGGGGCGAGGTCGACCCCGACCACCTCGCCGGCCTCGCCGTTGGGATAAGACCAACCACAGCGCCCCCCTCTCCCCTGTGGAACCCTAATCCACTCACCCTTTCCCCTTCCTCCCCTCCTCAGATCCACCGCACCGCGCCCGCCCGAGCGAAACCATCGCCGCGGCCTCACCATGCCCGTGGCCACTAGCGGCTGTCCTCCGTCCGCCTGCGTCCAGGAGACTCCCCTCGTCCTTGACCACGACGACCACGCCATGGACCTCGGAGCTCCTCTGCCTCGCCGGATCGCCACCTTCCTCTGCTTCGGTCATCGTCGTCCACTCCGGCCACCCCCCTACTGCTACTAAGTTGTCACCGGGCCTTCTTGTGCCTTCCCGGTGAGCTCCGGCTCCTTTTCCCTCTCCTCACGCATCTCTTCTCCCCCCGTAGCTGCTCCCCCCCCCCGTCGTGCGCGAGCCCGTCACCGCGGTGGTGCTCGCTGCCGTGGCCACGGCTCGCAGAGAAGGCGGCCGACCACCCCGCCGTGCTCAGCACCTCCGCCTGCGCCCACTGCATGCGCCCGCTACTCCTCCCGCTCCCCCTGGCGCCGTCCTCGACGGGCCAGTGCTTCGGCCGCCGCCGCGAGCTCGTCTTCGGTGAGCTCGTCGCCTCCCGCCTACTGTCGACTGCGGCAGTGGATGCGCGCGAGCACTAGCCGCCCGTAGAGCCGCTCCGCGCGGCAAGCCATGTCCCGAAGCACCATCGCCGTCGAGCGCCCGAAGGCCACCACCGCCCGTGCTCCACGCCGACGCCGTTTCCGGCCGCCCCGGGGCCGGCCACCACCGCGGTTAGCTGCGGCTCGCCGCTCCCGTTCGAACGGCGTCGGCCGCGTCTGTTTTGGCCCCTTGTAGGCGAAATCTGGCCTCCCGAGCGCCTCCGCCGCCTCTCTGTGTTGCCGACGGCTGAACGCCGGCCGCGCCGACGTGGCCGACCGGGGGCCACCCCCAGGGCCACTGCCCGGTGGGTCCCAGGGGCCCCAGCTGACCCGTTGACCCCGGTCAACTATGCTGACTTGGCACTGCAGCCACTGACCAGTGGGCCCGTCCTGTTTAGTTAAGTTAATTAACTCGGTTTTAGTTAAAACCTAATCTAATCAGTTAATTAGCCACTGACATAGGGCCCCACCTAGCTGATTAACCCTGTTAGTTAGTTAGTTAACCCACTCTCTATGACAAGTGGGGCCTAGCTGCCAGGTTTGACCTGAACAGCTACGGTTGACCTGCTGACGCTTTGCTGACATCATGCCGGTGCAATAACCTTTTATGTTAATTTAAATAATTCCAGAAAATACTTTAATTCTTTAGAAAATCATAGTTAATAAACCGTAGCTCAGATGAAAAGGTTTTATACATGAAAGTTGCTCAGAACGACAAGGCGAATCCGAATACGCGATCCGTTCATCTGTCACATGCCCCTAGCATGCTGAACATGGAACATTCCCCCTCCGGTCATCTGTTTGATACAGGTCCGAAACTGGGAATACATTCCCGGTTGAATTCCTCCTTCACCTATATCGTGTAGCCATACGTTAGGTCACACCCGGCACATCATATTGCCATGTTATGCTTTGTGATGCTATGTTTGCTTTATATTTATTGTTTCTTCCCCCTCTTCTCTCCGGTAGACCCCGAGACCGATGCTGCCCCTGTGATCGACTACGTCGACCACGACCCCTCCTTGCCAGAGCAACCAGGCAAGCCCCCCCCCCTTGATCACCAGATATCGCCTATTATTCTCTATACTGCTTGCATTAGAGTAGTGTAGCATGTTACTGCTTTCCGTTAATCCTATCTTGATGCATAGGCTATCCCTTCTACTACTGTTGTTACCTTTATCTGCAATCCTACATGCTTAGTATAGGATGCTAGTTTTCCATCAGTGGCCCTACATTCTTGTCCATCTTCTGTGCTATACTATAGGGTCGTGATCACTTGGGCTGTGATCACGGGTATATACTTATATACTCTATACATGACACCTGTGGTGACTAAAGTCGGGTCGGCTCGTAGGAGTACCCGCGAGTGGATCTTTGTGGTTGAGCGACAGGGCAGGTTGAGACCACCTAGGCGAGAGGTGGGCCTGGCCCTGGACGGCGTCCGCGGTTACTTCAAATTAACACGCTTAACGAGATCTTGGTATTTGATCTGAGTCTGGCCATTTGGTCTATACGCACTAACCAACTACGCGGGAACAGTTATGGGCACTCGGCGTCGTGGTATCAGCCGAAGCTCTTTTGACGTCAGCGACTGAGTGGCGCGCGCCCATTGGACCGTAAGCTCGTGCTTGTATTAAGGGGGCTAGGTCTGCTTCCGGCCGCGTACGCAACGTGCAGGTGTGCAATGGGCGATGGGCCCAGACCCCTGCGCGCATAGGATTTAGACCGGCGTGCTGACCTCTCTATTGAGCCTAGGTGGGGCTGCGACGTGTTGATCTTCCGAGGCCGGGCATGACCCAGGAAAGTGTGTCCGGCCAAATGGGATCGAGCGTGTTGGGAAATGTGGTGCACCCCTGCAGGGAAGTTTATCTATTCGAATAGCCGTGTCCCTCGGTAAAAGGATGACCCGGAGTTGTACCTTGACCTTATGATAACTAGAACCGGATACTTAATAAAACACACCCTTCCAAGTGCCAGATATAACCCGGTGATCGCTCTCTAACAGAGTGACGAGGAGGGGATCGCCGGGTAGGATTATGCTATACGATGCTACTTGGTGAACTTACCATCTACTCTCTTCTACATGCTGAAAGATGGAGGTGGCCAGAAGCGTAGTCTTCGACAGGATTAGCTATCCCCCTCTTATTCTGGCATTCTACAGTTCAGTCCATCGATATGGCCCTTTACACATATACCCATGCATATCTAGTGTAGCTCCTTGCTTGCAAGTACTTTGGATGAGTACTCACGGGTGCCTTTCTCCCTCTTTTCCCCCTTTCCCTTCTACCTGGTTGTCGCAACCAAATGCCGGAGCCCAGGAGCCAGACGCCACCGTCGACGACGACTCCTACTACACCGGAGGTGCCTACTACTACGTGCAGTCCGCTGACGACGACCAGGAGTAGTTAGGAGGATCCCAGGCAGGAGACCTGCGCCTCTTTCAATCTGTATCCTAGTTTGTGCTAGCCTTCTTAAGGAAAACTTGTTTAACTTATGTCTGTACTCAGATATTGTTGCTTCCACTGACTCGTCTATGATCGAGCTTCTATTCGAACCCTCGAGGCCCCTGGCTTGTATTATGATGCTTGTATGACTTATTTATGTTTTAGAGTTGTGTTGTGATATCTTCCCGTGAGTCCCTGATGTTGATCGTACACGTTTGCGTGCATGATTAGTGTACGATTGAATCGGGGGCGTCACAGCGTTGCTGTCATGGGTTGGCCCTTTCCATGCCGGCATGGTCCACCAAAGTTTTGGCTTATAAGTGGGAAACCCACTTGACGAGCTGGTAGTAAAATTCGGCGTCGCACACGCGTGCGTGCTCGACAGCCTCTAGGGCTATTTGTCGGGCGCCGGCCTCCAAGTAGTCGGCCCAGTCGCGGGTGCTCTACTCGTGACTCAAAACGCCGGTGCGCTACTGCTCCATGCCCCGCTGGCGGTGCAAATCAATGATACACTGCTCCTCCACCAGGCGGTCGCGCTCCAACAAGTCCTCGTACTCCGCATTTCCATCTAAAGACCGATAGAATGCCTCCTCCCTCCGTCTTCCTTCCGGTGAATAACCGAACACTAGCTCCGGCGGTGAGCGGCTCTGGCGTCGCCTATTGCAGATGGTCGGGGGTATGACGGACGTGGCGAGAGCGAGGGCAAGTGGCGAGCGATGTCGGGCTGGTGGGTGTTATGAGGGGAGCCGATAGGGCGAGTTGGGTGGCGGTGCTACCGGAGAACATCGGGAACCAGTAATTATAGGCGGGAGGTAGGAGAAGCAGCGTGTCGCGGGAAACGCGACGGTCATCGAAATTCAATGCATAAGTAGGTATGTCTTAGCGCGCCAGCTTACCGTGGAAAACTGGAAAAACTGATGTGTCGTCTAGTCCCATTAGTGGTGCATCCCGTCCGTGCTGGGTCACACATCGGCATGACAGTCAAACGAGTGCACTCGAATCATCCAGATGAGGTACTCCCTCCTTGTCAAAAATGATTCCACCACTCATCATCTACCTTGGTTGGTGAGATTTTTGAATTGAGCCCTGCAAACCGGAAAGGAGGTAGTACGCGTGTGATCCACTATTTATTCGTGTAGGATCGAGTAGGTCGGATTGTGTACGTGTAGGATCGAGTAGGTCGGATATTGTACATGTAGGATCGCATTAGCTGATGAACATTCGCTGGGAGATAAGCATTTGCGAACGTTTTTGTTGGCAGTTTCTTCAGATTCGCATGGCATTTTCTTCAGAACAGCTTGTTAGTTTCTTCAGAGGTAGGCATTTTTATTCAGAAAACTACCACCTTTGGATCTTACGTCGCAACTAAAGCTGCCAGGAGCGATTAGTAGGCTAGCTAGTGATCGATAAGTAAGTTGTAAACACTGAGCGAACAGAAAAAAGGAACTGCTAGTAACTTGTAAACACTGAGAACACAGAAATCAAGATCATGCTGTGCACAGTAGTAAGAGCCGATCCATTCGAAATGTTCACACAAGACTCACAGGCCTGACATTGTAATATGTTCACATTAGTAGCCCAAATTCACAACCAACTAGTAACATGTTAATGCATCTCAATAATTCACAGATCATATACAAATATGTAGCTCCAAAAGCAAAGATCTAGAAAAAACATATGTTCTTCGTACTAACATGGATGCTTCTCTGGGCCAACATTCAGTACAGAGTGAAAGAAAAAGTTGTTTGTGAAGTCTACAATTCCTCTTGCAAACATAAGTGGTTTCACCAACAGCTGGAACCATGAGAATGAACCACACATGATGGAGGAACATCCACTGCAATATGATATGGTCTTCTCTCGATCACACGACGAGACTATTTTTGGAATACAAACTTTAACTCAGGCAAAACGATGCCCATTGTACAATCATACCAAAGCAATGAATCACCTAGTGTTGGCCAATAAATGGTACATACTACTTTTGTGCAGTCCATGAAGTGACTATCCAGTCTTTCTATGTCTATTTTCAAATGGCACTGTATGCAGTGACTATACTATTCTTTTGTGCAGTTCCACCAAAATTGCGGTCACTTTGTTTGTTTGCCAAATAGCAACGGGAAGACATCTGTCTGCACAAATATCAACCAGCTAGTAAACATATACCCCACCTTGTATTTTCGGTTTAAACATGCCTCTTTCGCTTAGCATCTGTCATGTTTTGCACTGGACAATTTGATACTGTCATGTTTTGCCCTGGAAAATTTTGTACTGAATTGATTTGCTGGTGCAGAGCAGAAATATAGCTCCTATTCTTCATCAGACCAAGGATATCCATGTTCGCAATGATGGAAGAGGTGAAATCGATACAATCGAAATTGAGCATCCAATCATGAATCATGTCCTGGACCTCCAATGTAGGTCCACCCTGCCAATAAATTCACATGCAAACCACTAATATTACTATCTAATGACAATACAAAAAGAGTAGCAAGATAGTAGCAAACCATGTACCTTCACAATGAACAGCTCATAGTGCAACCAATTGGATATAAAGGTTTGGAAGAAAACATGCTCCTAATGTTGAACCATTTGGACTTTTTGTGCAGTTCCACTAAAATCGAGCATCCCTGTTTGCATAGATATTGAAAGTGTGATTATTACAAAAGTGGCACTAGTTGAAGCATAGACTCACAAATATAAGCATTCCAATTTCTTAATGGGAAAAGGTAGCAAGACTGTTTCTAACCACCTATTTGAAGGAATAAATAAGGCAACATCGGCTGCTGTCAGGAAGGCATACATAGTTTTTTCTTAAAAATTGAACCGTTCCTGACCTTTCCGCTTCTTTTAAGCATATTTTGTGTAGTTCAACTAAAATAAAGTGCCATCACCGCCTTGACAATTCAGTGACACTTTACAAAAAGAAATGACTTAACACTACATCATGATGTCAGGTATGTAATTGACAGGCATACAGACCTCCTCCGATAGCATAATGAACAATAATTTTAACAAAGGTGTGACTACCTTTACCGGGATAATTCGAGTGAACTCTACACCCTCTGTTCCTTAATATAAGACGTTTCCGCAGTTAAATTTAAAGTACCCAAACGTCTAGTATTTAGAAAAACAGGTAGTAGTTTTCTTGAGCACATATCTAGGAAAGCATGCCACACTTTATATATGTCCATACGCTAATGCAAAACCATTCGAATAGTACAAATATACACTAATCTAGTGGCTAGTGCAATAATAGAGTATTTTTTTATTACGGGGTACATTACGATGGTTTTACTGAACAGATTTCCATAAGCTAGCACTGGAAGATTTCTATTAGCATTAACAATACAAAATGTAAAGGTAACAAGTTTCAACATTGGTATACTAGCTGTGCAACAACATCAAACCAAATACAAAAGACTAAAGGTAACTAGCATTATTAACCAAATGACAGTATAAAAAATGCAAACCATGTACCTTCAAGGTAAATATCATTTCAAACTCGAGGGGATTTGAAAAATTGCTATCCCGATCTTGATAATCGATCAAACATAAAAACTTGATCGAACGGATCAAGAGAACAGCCGGAGGAGGAGGTGCCCACTCTTGACCTTTCCTCTTCTCTTCATAATTTTTTGTGCAGTTTAACCAAAATAAAATGACATCAGCACCTTGGGATTTTGGTGACACTGTACAAAAAATGACTTATCTCATGAAAGTGAGGTATGTAATCTATAAGCATTAACAATGCAAAAATCTGAAGGTAGTAACAAGTTTCATCGTTGGTATACTGGCTGTGCAACAGCATTAGAATGCCTTAGCTGAATTTTTTTAATATATGCACAATCAACAACTAACCCTGAAATAATCTAGTGTCAGTAAATGGCATTGCTTAAATTTACCGGTGGCATTAGACTGAGTGCGCCATTAGTTAAATGTGGCCTCACTTTAGCAGTAGCATTGCTTGACTTTATTGCTGGCATTATATAACAGCAAAAAAGGGGCAATAAGAGCATGGGATGCCCATTCGGACAGTGGGCGCACTAGTACGATGTACCTCCACGGACGCATAGAGTGGTGCCCAGAGCAACAAATATTCAGGCAGCATATGTGGATTACGTCCCGTTTTTGTTCTCTTTAGCCACATTTTTCCAATGTGAGGACAACAAACCAATCTACCTGGTCATTCTCTATTGCGTTGTCATGCCTTTCTACCCTTTTTCACCCTTCTTCAACCAAGAGACACGAGACTCGTTCCTTAGCTACTGATTTTCCCCTTTCCAACCTAAATGCGGGTTCGATTCCTAGTCTCTTGGATAATACTTTCTCCCTTCCTTTCCTTATTCAACCCAGACATGGATTAGTCTGCATAAAGTAGGGTTTCCTTTAATAGTGCAAATTAAGGTTTTCGTCTGCGTGACCAGCAGAGCAGAGGATAGCAAATTGGGAAGATGGTGGAGTGGAAAAAGATCCACATGCAGCGACGTGGCAGATGGGGCAATAGAACAAAGGTATGGTTCGAAAAGAGGTAGCATACCTGAGGGTCGACGGGAAGTGGCTTCGCTCGTGGTGGTCATCCTCTGCACACACTACGGCACCGAGCTTGGGGACAGAGGCCATCCCGCGCGGGCGCTAGGTATGTGAGGACGGCTTTGTCATCAATGCGTGACCTCGCTCGCCGACGACGAGTGCGTCAACGCTGCACATCCTTTTCTTCCCCGACGGATCTGAGACCACCGATGAGGAGGGAGAGAGATGCCGCCTTTTTTAGATCTGCAGAGAGGGTGATAGTGTGAGAAGCAAGTGGGCAGCCCTTAGCAAGAAAACGCTGAAGCTCCAGCCTATATATATTTTTTGATACTAGTACTACAGGTGGAGTAGTGGTAGAGTAGTTTACATTTTCTCTGCATACAGTACCAGTTAGACGTCCTTCAAAACTGAATGGCATGCCATTAAAAAAATAAAGGTCGATAACTAATGTGGCACCTCGGGCCAACGCGAATAGATCACATTTTGCACAAGAAATGTAGCGACCCGACCTCAGACGGCCAAGTCTCTGTGCTTAAGTGTCATCCCTGGATCGGTATGCTGACACACACAGTACTCGAGGATTTATAACAGAGGTAAATCACATGTATAAAGTAACATAAATACTATTACCTCAATCCAAATAGCGGAAGTAACAACAAGGTTGTGGATTCCCATCAACACCAACGGCAAAGTTGAGTGTAGAAATCGTAACCCTAACGTATCACTTACTCGTCGTAAGATTCCTGCAACATGAGACGTTGCGGCCACAAAGGGTCAGTACATTGAATGTACTGGAAAATTCGCACCATAGGATAATGATGAATAAGAGCTATCACTACATGCATATATGGCTGGTGGAAAAGCTCTATGGTTAAAATGTTTTTGCGAAAAGCCAATTTTTCCCTACTGCAAAGGAATACATTTTATTTATCTACAAAGTTTGTTGAAAACATTGAGAATGGTAAACCCCATCTCAATCCCAATTAAAAAGTAATTTAACAACCCAAAAAATTTAATATATAGAGTGATGAGATCAACATGATAATCCAAGAACTAGATACTCTAGATGTCCATAACCGGGGACACAGCTAATCATGATTAGTTTGTACACTCTGCAGAGGTTTGCGCACTTTTCCCCACAAGACTCGATCTCCTCCGTTGGATTTCTCACACTACATAATGTTTGAGAAACGGATGACTGAGACACAGTCTTTCCGAAGAGGTCCTGTAACACCCCGCATGTAACTTGCCATATTTGTAACTCCGACTCATGCCATTTCCGGCTATGTGATATGTTTTTCCCTCCGTTGTCGGGTTTTGTCTTTCGTTTTGTATTTTGTCATGTCATGCATTTTTATTTCATGGCATCATGTGCATTGCATTCGCATACGTGTTCGTCTCATGCATCCGAGCATTTTCCCCGTGTCCGTTTTCCAATCCGGCGCTCCTATCTCCTCCAGTGCACCCCTCTTGTTTTCTTTCCTGTGCGTGTGTCAAACTTTCTCGGAATGGACCGAGGCTTGTCAAGTGGTCTTAATATACCACCCGGAGTCTACCGGTCAAGTTTCGTTCCATTCGGAGGTCGTTTAGTACTCCAACGGTTAACCGGGCATCCGCAAAGTCCATTTGAGTGTCCAGCAAAAACCCCCTCAAAAACCCACCAAACTCTCTTCCATGCTCTAGGTCGTTCGATCACGATCGTGTGGGCGAAAACCACACCTCATTTGGAGTCTCCTAGCTCCCTCTACCTATAAAACTCCATCTCCCCCGAAAAACGAAATCACAGACGAACCCTAACCCTATCCCTCCGCGCCGCGCCGGACGCGTCCGCTCCGGCCGGACAACGTCCGCCGCGCCGCCCGGCCAACCGGAGCGCGCCACGTCGCCCGCCGTCCTCGCCCGCCGCCGCGGCCCGCCAGGCCCGCCGCCGGCCCGCGCGCCCGCGCGCCCCTCCGCGCCCAGCGCGCCGCCTCCCCGCGCCGCTCCGCCGCCGGCCGGCGCCGTCCGCCACCTCCTCGGCGCGCCGCCGCCGCCGGCCATCGCCGCCGCGCCTCAGGGGCCCCGCCGCCCGTGCCCGCCGGCGCCGCCCCCGCCGGCGACCGCCGCCCTCCGGGCCCCCTCCTCCTCCGGCGTTGGCCGCCACCTCCAGCCTCCTCTTCTCCTCCGGCCGAGGTGCTCGAGCTCCTGTACCTCGCCCGATCCAGATCTCGGTACCCGTTGACTTTCTCTCGAACCCCGCAAATTTCTTCTAAGTCCCCAGATTTCATCTGCATATGCCTCTATTCATAGCTCTGTAACTCCGTGCATGTAGCTCCGATTCGCGCGTGTAATATGTCAAATTGTTCGCATCATGATGCTCTTCATTTTGCTCAATTGCACCATGTTCATTAGAGGGCACCTTGATGCCCAAATCTCTGTTGGAAGAGGGCTAGTTGCTGTTATTCTCTGGTTCTTGTCAGAACTTGGAGATTTGTCATTTTTGTATCATTTAATCTGTGCATCTTTTGGGCATGAGCTCTACATGTGTTTTATTGTATGCCATGCCATCTCTCCAGTGGTGTAGTCCATGTATTTTTGTGATCTCTTTGGTGACTAGCACAAGCATGCAAAGTAGGCCCCGTAATATTTCTGATTTCAGGGACTTGGTGATTTCTCTAAGTCCTTGTCTGCTGTAATTTTGTTGCCATGTAAACTTGATGCTATAGAGAGATCCATGCATATTTTGGAGATATTGAGTAAGGATGTTTTGTAGATATAGTTGTAATTGATCCATTACTACAATTGTCTGCAATTATGGAGTGCCATAGCATGACTCAATATTGCTCTACTTTTGCTATAAAATATTTCTGGCAGATTCTTAACATCATTTGCAATCTTGCCAAGCTTCTTGTAGTTGATACATACATGCTATGTAATTGTTCTTGCCATGATTAACTTCATAAACATGCCATCTTGCCGTAGGTATGCTTGGTTTGTCATGCATTGCTCTGTAGTGAGTGCATCAAGCTCACAAAGAGGCCTACATATTAATATTTCTGTCATGCTCTGTTTTCTGCTAAGTCTGAAACCTGATAACGAAACTTGCTATGTTTACATGCTTGCCACCATATATTCTGGCCCTTTTATGCTTATGGTCAGTAAGGGACTTTTGTCATGTGCTTTTAGTAGAACACTACCATGCCTTGTTTTGCTATGTTAAGTTCCTGTAGCATGTTGATTTCGTGCTCTGATACCAACTTGTAACGCCCACGATGCGGCTATATCTCCCACGTGTCGAGGCACGACTTAGAGGCATAACCGCATAGTGGTTTTGTCGCAAAAAGGGTCATCTTCACACAATCCCATGTAATGAACAAGAATGGGATAAAGAGTTGGCTTACAATCGCCACTTCACACAATACATAATATTAATCATACATCATCCAAAATACAAACATATGGGCCGACTACGGTCAAAATCCAGATGAAAATAAGACAACCCCAAATGCTAGATCCCCGATCGTCCCAACTGGGCTCCACTACTGATCATCAGGAAAAGACACATAGTAACGACCACGTTCCTCGTCGAACTCCCACTTGAGATCGACGTCATCATCTGCACTGGCATCGTCGGCACCTGCAACTGTTTTGGTAGAATCTGTGAGTCACGAGGACTCAGCAATCTCACACCCGCGAGATCAAGACTATTTAAGCTTGTAGGAAAAGATGATGCAAAGAGGTGGAGCTGCAGCGGCAAAAGCATATATGGTGGCTAACTTGCGTAAATGAGAGCGAGAAGAGAAGCAACGGAACGGACGTCATCTAGAAATGACCAAGAAGTGATCCTGAACACCTAGTTACGTCATTCATAACACAGACCGTGTTCACTTCCCGGACTCCGCCGAGAAGAGACCATCACGGCTACACACGCAGTTGATGTATTTTAATTGGGTCATGTGACAAGTTATCTACAACCAGACATTAACAAATTCCCATCTGCCTCATAACCGCGGGCACGGCTTTCGAAAGATAATACCCTGCAGGGGTGTCCCAACTTAGCCCATCATAAGCTCTCATGGTCAACGAAGGATAAACCTTCTCCCGGAAAGACCCGATCAGTCTCGGAATCCCGGTTTACAAGACATCTCGCCAATGGTAAAACAAGACCAGCAAAGCCGCCCGAATGTGCCGACAAATCCCGATAGGAGCTGCACATATCTCGTTCTCAGGTGACTTATCACCGTCCACTCTCAGAGGTGACTTGCAACAAATGTCAGCAGAAAGGTCACTATGCTAACAAGTGCTTCAACCAGAGGCGTCTTCCTCCTCCTCCTGTCAGATCTTCCAGCAATGAAGTGGTCAAGCATAATCCAAAGTCTGCAAAGGTGAACATGATGAATGCAGCTCAAGCGGAGGAATCTACTGATGTGATAATGGGTAATCTTCCTGTTAATGATATTCCTGCAAAAGTTCTTTTTGATACTGGTGCATCTCTTTCTTTCATTTCAAGACCTTTTGTTGCCAAGCATGAATTTGTGACGGAAAAGATCCCTATCCCGTTGAAGGTTCTGTCTCCGGGCAAACAAATGACATCTAATAATTGTGTCCCGGATGTTTCCATCAAGATGGGCGACTATATATTTCTGTCTAAACCAGTTGTTCTTGGTGACTCGGAAATTGATCTTATTCTCGGGATGGACTGGCTTTCTAAGCACAAGGCTCAACTTGATTGTGCTGCCAGGGAAATTCAATTGACACACTCGTCTGAGGATGTGATTATTTATGTCGCTCGTGATGAAACCATTCGGTTTTTCTCTCTCAATGAGAAGGGCGAATTAAATGCCATCTCTCAAATTCCAGTCGTTTGCGAGTATCAAGATGTCTTTCCAGAAGAGCTTCCGGGTATGCCTCCTCACCGGCCAGTTGAGTTCGTTATCGAACTAGAGCCAGGCACTGAACCCGTTTGCAAGCGTCCATACAAGCTTGGACCTAACGAGCTGAAGGAATTGAAGAAGCAGCTCAATGAACAAGAACGTCTGGGTTTGATCAGACCGAGTTCTTCTCCATGGGGTTGTGGTGTTCTTTTTGTCAAGAAGAAGGATGGCACGGACCGACTTTGTGTTGACTACCGTCCATTGAACAAGAAGACAATCAAGAACAAGTATCCACTTCCCAACATCAATGAGCTATTTGAGCAACTCAAAGGTGCTGAAGTATTCTCGAAGCTTGACCTTCGTATGGGTTATCATCAGATTCGCATTCGTGAAGAAGATATTCCCAAGACAGCATTCAGAACAAGCTTTGGTTCTTATGAATATACTGTCGTGTCTTTCGGTCTTGTCAATGCTCCTCCAGTGTTCTCTCGGATGATGAATTTCATCTTCAACCCCTATACCAATGAATTCGTTCTGGTGTATCTCGATGATATCTTGGTCTTCTCCAAGAATAAGCAGGATCATGCCAAACATTTGCGATTGGTGCTCGACAAGCTCAGAGAGTATCAATTCTATGCGAAGTTCTCCAAATGTGAGTTTTGGCTCGATGTTCTTTTCCTTGGTCACATCATCTCTGCCAAGGGCATCGCTGTTAACCCTGAGAAGGTGTCCGCAGTTGTGGATTGGGAACCTCCTCAAAATGTCAAGCAGCTCCACAGTTTTCTGGGACTTGCAAGCTATTGCCGAAGATTCGTTGAGAATTTCTCCAAGATTGCAAAATCTCTTTCCAACCTCCTACAGAAGCATGTGAAGTATGTCTGGTCTCCTGAGTGTGACGTTGCTTTCAACACTCTCAAAGAGAAACTAGTCACAGGTCCTGTCTTGACTCCTCCTGATGAGTCCAAGCCGTATGAAGTTTTCTGTGATGCTTCTCTCCAAGGTCTCGGTGCTGTATTAATGCAAGAGAAGAAAGTTGTGGCCTATACCTCTCGGCAGTTGAAGCCCAACGAGAAGAACTACCCCACTCACGATCTTGAGTTGGCGGCAGTTGTCCATGCATTAATAACGTGGAGACATCTCTTGTTGGGAAGACAAGTGGACATTTTCACTGATCACAAGAGTCTCAAGTATATCTTCACTCAGCCCAACCTCAACCTCAGGCAGACTCGATGGGTCGAAATGATTCAAGAGTACAATCCGAGTATTGCATATACTCCAGGCAAGGCCAATGTCATTGCAGATGCTTTAAGCAGGAAGGCTTATTGCAACAGCTTAATTCTCAAGCCTTTCCAACCGGATCTTTGTGAAGCTTTCCGCAAGCTGAATCTCCAAGTTGTTCCTCAAGGCTTTCTTGCCAACCTCATAGTATCTCCTACTTTGGAAGATCAAATTCGTGAGGCACAACTCCTTGATGCCATGGTGAAGGAGAAACGTGGTATCGACAAGGGTCTTCCCAAATACAAGTGCCATCGCCGCCTCGCCGCCGCGCCTCGGGGGCCCCGCCGCCCGTGCCCGCCGGCGCCGCCCCCGCCGGCGACCGCCGCCCTCCGGGCCCCCTCCTCCTCCGGCGTTGGCCGCCACCTCTGGCCTCCTCTTCTCCTCCTCCGGCCGACGTGCTCGAGCTCCTGTACCTCGCTCGATCCAGATCTCGGTACCCGTTGACATTCTCTCGAACCCCCCCAAATTTCTTCCAAGTCCCCAGATTTCATCTGCATATGCCTCTGTTCATAGCTCCGTAACTCCGTGCATGTAGCTCCGATTCGCGCGTGTAATATGTCAAATTGTTCGCATCGTGATGCTCTTCATTTTGTTCAATTGCACCATGTTCATTAGAGGTCATCTTGATGCCCAAATCTCTGTTGGAAGAGGGCTAGTTTCTGTTATTCTCTGGTTCTTGTCAGAACTTGGAGATTTGTCATTTTTGTATCATTTAATCTGTCCATCTTTTGGGCATGATCTCTACATGTGTTTTATTGTATGCCATGCCATCTTTCCAGTGGTGTAGTCCATGTATTTTTTTGATCTCTGTGGTGACTAGCACAAGCATGCAAAGTAGACCCCGTAATATTTCTGATTTCAGGGACTTGGTGATTTCTCTAAGTCCTTGTCTGCTGTAATTTTGTTGCCATGTAAACTTGATGCTACAGAGAGATCCATGCATATTTTGGAGATATTCAGTAAGGATGTTTTGTAGCTATAGTTGTAATAGATCCATTTTTGCAATTGTTTGCAATTATGGAGTGCCATAGCATGACTCAATCTTGCTCTACTTTTGCTATAAAATATTTCTGGCAGATTCTTAACATGATTTGCAATCTTAACATGATTCTTAACATGGCTATAAAATATTGTAGTTGGTCCATACATGCTATGTAATTGTTCTTACCATGATTTTCTGCATAAACATGCCATCTTGCTGTAGGTATGCTTGGTTTGTCATGCATTGCTCTGTAGTGAGTGCATCAAGCTCACAAAGAGGCCTACATATTAATATTTCTGCCATTCTCTGTTTTCTGCTAAGTCTGGAACCTGATAACGAAACTTGCTATGTTTACATGCTTGCCACCATATCTTCTGGCCCTTTTTGTCTTATGGTCAGTAAGGGACTTTTGTCATGTGCATTTAGTAGAACACTACCATGCCTTGTTTTGCTATGTTAAGTTCCTATAGCATGTTGATTTCGTGCTCTGAACATTGCTACCTGATGCTGTTTACTGCCATGTCCAGTTTTTCACCAAGTCTGTGAACCTGTAATCTTTTGCACTTTTGCCATGCTTGTTTGAGCTTGATATGTTGTGAACTAGCAGTAGCTCAGTGTTCATCGTTTGTCAAGCATCTCCTGTAGATTACTGCCACTGGCTTTGTGGCCATGTTGGGGTGTTGTAGCATTGTTGCTTGTTGCATTTTAATTGCTATCTTACTGTTTATCGCAGATTAGTGTCATTTTGTTTTGCTTGCCATTTGCAAAGCGTGCATCCGATTCCGGTGATCTTTATATCGATTTCGACCGAAATCATCTCATCTTTCCAGTGGCATGCTTGGTTTGCCAAGTTACTGCCATATTCATCATTTTCCTTCCGGAGCACGCATATGCATCGCATATCATATCTTGCATATCATACATGTTTTGCATCATGTTGCTTGCGCATTTCTCGTTGTTGATTGTGGTTCCATTTGTATTTGTTCTTGTCTTGGGTAGAGCCGGGAGACGAGTTCGTGAACGAGAAACCTATCGAGTACGCTTACGAGGATCAAGCTTTCGACAACTCTGAGAACCTTGCAGGCAAGATGACCACCCCTCGAAATCACTTCTATCTTTGCTATGCTAGTTGTTCGCTCTATTGCCATGCTCCGCTACCTATCACCTGCTATATCATGTCTACCATTTTAGCCATGTCAGCCCTAACCATCCTTTCCTGGCAAACCGTTGTTTGGCTAAGTTACCGCTTTTGCTCAACCCCTCTTATAGCGTTGCTAGTTGCAGGTGAAGTTGAAGTTTGTTCCATGTCGGAACATGGATATGTTGGGATATCACAATATCTCTTATTTAATTAATGCATCTATATATATTTGGTAAAGGGTGGAAGGCTCAGCCTTATGCCTGGTGTTTTGTTCCACTCTTGCCGCCCTAGTTACTGTTATACCGGGATTATGTTCCTTGAGTTTGCGTTCCTTACGCGGTCGGGTGATTTATGGGACCCCCTTGACAGTTCGCCTTGAATAAAACTCCTCCAGCAAGGCCCAACTTTGGTTTTACCATTTGCCGCCTAAGCCTTTTCCCCCGGGTTTTCGCGAGCCCGAGGGTCATCTTTATTTAAAGCCCCGGGCCAGTGTTCCTCTGACTGCTGGTCCAAACTAGAGCCACTTGCAGCGCCACCTTGGGGAAACTCGAGGATTGGTTTTAGCTGTACGTAGTGTTCATCCGGTGTGCCCTGAGAACGAGATATGTCCAGCTCCTATCGGGATTTGTCGGCACATTCGGGCGGCTTTGCTGGTCTTGTTTTACCATTGTCGAGATGTCTTGTAAACCAAGATTCCGAGACTGATCGGGTCTTTCCGGGAGAAGGTTTATCCTTCGTTGACCGTGAGAGCTTATGATGGGCTAAGTTGGGACACCCCTGCAGGGTATTATCTTTCGAAAGCCGTGCCCGCGGTTATGAGGCAGATCGGAATTTGTTAATGTCCGGTTGTAGATAACTTGTCACATGACCCAATTAAAATACATCAACTGCGTGTGTAGCCGTGATGGTCTCTTCTCGGCGGAGTCCGGGAAGTGAACACGGTCTGTGTTATGAATGACGTAAGTAGGTGTTCAGGATCACTTCTTGGTCATTTCTAGATGACGTCCGTTCCGTTGCTTCTCTTCTCGCTCTCATTTACGCAAGTTAGCCACCATATATGCTTTTGCCGCTGCAGCTCCACCTCTTTGCACCATCTTTTCCTACAAGCTTAAATAGTCTTGATCTCGCGGGTGTGAGATTGCTGAGTCCTCGTGACTCACAGATTCTACCAAAACAGTTGCAGGTGCCGACGATGCCAGTGCAGATGATGACGTCGATCTCAAGTGGGTGTTCGACGAGGAACGTGGTCGTTACTATGTGTCTTTTCCTGATGATCAGTAGTGGAGCCCAGTTGGGATGATCGGGGATCTAGCATTTGGGGTTGTCTTATTTTCATCTGGATTTTGACCGTAGTCGGCCCATATGTTTGTATTTTGGATGATGTATGATTAATATTATGTATTGTGTGAAGTGGCGATTGTAAGCCAACTCTTTATCCCATTCTTGTTCATTACATGGGATTGTGTGAAGATGACCCTTTTTGCGACAAAACCACTATGTGGTTATGCCTCTAAGTCGTGCCTCGACACGTGGGAGATATAGTCGCATCGTGGGCGTTACAGGTCCCCTTAACCGATAGATAGGCCTGTACACCTACAATCCCCTACATCTACTAGCCCATCATGGAAAGGTTTCCCACAACTTACTCAACTATGCCAGAGCCCATAATGGCATGTGGCTGCACATGGAATTTTCTAGCATGAATAATCTTATGATCCCTTTGAGCCTGGGTGGCAGTCCATAGGAGAATCACACGGTACCCCGGGATTTCCAAAAAATATAGGCAATCACTGGATTCCCCAGGTGCCTCAATCCACCCAGATGTGTATTAAAGTGGCCACCTTAAGTTAACCATTAATTAAACAACCTCACATCTGTCATGGAATACTCGCAAAACACAATCCACGTCAACGAGCATAGCATTGCAATATAAGCATAACGTAGAAGTAACTCCCAAGGTTTGAATGCAGGGCAATAGGTTCCTACCTCATCAACTAATTCCCAATACCCACATGTTATCAATCCTACTCATGCAATGTTTGAGGGTGAAACTAATGCATAAAAACTGGGTATGAAAGGGATATGATCAAAGTGTGAACTTGCCTATACTGTTGATGAAGATGATTCGCACTCAAAACTCTTGATAGTTCTACTCGTCACACTCCGGTCAATCTATCGTAAGCAAGCAATAGTAACCACACATAAGCAATCACTCAAAATATCGGAAAGAACGAAAAAGACAATTCAGAAAACATCAAAACCAAGCAAATAAATCTTGCAACATAAAAAAATTTCTAACAGTACCAAAATTATGTGAATTTGGCCTTACCAGAAAGTTTAGGTCAAGAGCTTCGAATAGCAAAGAGAATCAACTAAATCGGAGTTATAAAACTCAAGTTATGATCAAACGAGGTTCATACACAAAACTGTTTGAATTCAAATTTTAAAACTTTCAAAAATATGTTTAAGTTGGATTACTGGATAGAGGAGATCATAACGAAGAAGTGGACGTTGGTTTCAACTAATTCTGACTAACGAGCAAAAAGTAATGACCGACTGAAGTACATGGACTAATCTGTGAAGAAAATTTATCACGAATAGGTCCCTGGCCGAAAACTAAAAAGAAAAAGAAAAATCCTATCGAGCGAACGCTCGCTAACATAACCTAACGAACGAAACTGTTCGCTGTGAAGACCTAACCTAGCGAACGTTCTCGAATTAACTAGGCTAAAAAGAAAAACCGATCTAATAATATAAAACCGAACTAAAAGAAAAACCTAAAAAGAAAACCGGGTCGGTTTGTACTGGTTCAGGCGGTTTCCCGTCGAAAACTGGCGGCGGCGGTTAGCGACGGACTCCGGCGAGGGCGGCACGGCTCCGGGGACTGCGAGGAGCGGCGGCAGCGGCGGGTGGCGGCGCGGCTACGGCGGCAGGCGGCAGTGCGCAGCGGCGAGTGGCGCGAGGTGGCGGCGGCGCTAGGCGGCGAGGAGAGGCGAGCGGCGGCGGCGGTTGCGCAGGCGGCGGCGGCGCAAAAGACGGCGGCGGAGCTCTGGCAAGATGCGGGAGGCGCGGCGATGCGAGGAGGAGAGAGAGGCCGGGGTCCGGGGCGGTATTTAAGGGGGCGGCGGACGGCTTGCGGGAGGGGCAAGAAGGAGGCCGGGGAGACCATGGCGAGCGACGGCGGAGCTCGGGACTCCGTCCCGAGTTGGGGGTGGTCAGGGCGACGAGGGGTTGGGCTGCGCTGCGGCCTGGCAGGAGCTGGGCCGGCCCAGTTCGGCGGAGGGAAGTTTTTTTTAACTACACACAACGAAAATAATATAAACCAAGTAAAATAAAAAATAAACCTAGACATATAATATATCAAAATTTTCAGAAAACAATTTTCTACAACGTGGACATTTTTATAACTTTAAATAAAATATATAAAAATTCGAATAAATCAAACAATGCTACTGATTCAATAAAACCCACTAAAAATCATTTTAAAAGTACCAAAATGATTTCAAATCAATTTTTCTCCAATTTTCTATTGTAGGGAATCATGTTACCCTATTTTCCGTATATTTTATTTTTGGAGAAAAATAATTTGAATAAAACCCAAATAAGTCCAAATTGAAAATAATTTCCAAAAGGACTTTAAATTTGATCCTTTTAAACTCCCAACTCATATTTCATATGTTTTGAAGAAGTCATTTTATCTTCTCTCATGAAAATCATTGAGTTGCTTGAAGTCTCTGAATTTGAAATATTTTCAAATGAAATTCAAATATTTTCAACAACCCTTTCCATTTAATTAAATGTAAGAAGTCATGTCATCTTCTCTCTTGTGTTTTGTGTTGAAAAGAATTTGAATTCACGGAGATCAATATGCAAAAAGATGAAAGTTTGGGAAAGTCCTTTTATTCCCTCTCATTTAACTTTCAAAAAGTTTCGAATTCACTCACTTTCAGTCAATCAATCAAAACAATCAAGCAAATCTATCTATTTATTATAACATTCCAAAATTTAGAATTTTGGGATGTTACAAACCTACCATCCTTAAAATGAATCTTGTCCTCGAGATTCGGAGAGGCTAGAAAGAAATAGGTTAGGTTTGGGGTATTCTCAAAATCCACCGATCATCATAGGGGGTCTGGGGTGCTACCACCCTTAGAAACATGGTAACGGCTCCATCCTTATTCATGACAGTGTCGGTCTTCTTAGATTCTCGGGAAAATTTCCTTCTCTAGCTCTTCCGGTAGGGGCACAACTTTTTCCTCAATTCTTTTGTCCTTTTATCTGGGTAAGGTCCTTTTGACTTGATCTTCTTAGCTGACAGGTCTGACGCCCATACTAAACAACTATCGACGTCTCATGGTGGTCAACAATTTATAGTTTCTCCTGCAGGAAAATGGGTCTGATTTAACCTCACCGTATATCCTATGATTTGGCAACAGCTGCCTTGTACAAGGGGAAAAATTCTTATACCATTCTAAGGTTTAAACAGGGTTTTGATTGTCGTCTCTTTACTATAGGTAAGTCACTCAGATTTACCATCCCACATAGCAAGGCAAATAATAAGAGTAAGTCGGTATGGTGATCAATCCATCCCGCACCCAAATCATTACCTTGTATACGGTTTAGCGAATCTCGCATTCTAACACTCGGTCATCCTCACAAGCATTGCAGAATTTCTCTTGTCGACGAACCAAGTTCGGATATATCCATTGATTCTGCAAGCCAAACAAACATCTATCGTTTCTTCACAACTCTCAGGTTTTGCGTAAAACTCCTATAAAATCGTATGTCGATAAGGTCGTAACTTCTTCCAGGGTTTTTCCTTCAGCGAGAATGTGCTTGCTTCTTGGCAGGTCCTGGGGCCTGTGGGTTATGGCCCATCCCATCACTTGAAATCCTTGAACCCATCATCGGGGCAACTAATCATTATTCCAACATCCAGCTTCTTAGCATGCTTAATTCCATCCAATTGTACGGTCCTTCTTCCTTCTATTGGTTCCAAACTAAGACGTGATTACTCAGACTCATCATGGAGTTAAAATTACTCCATATTACCAACATTATGCCTCCTTTATATCCAATAGTACTTCATCCCTTCATATTCTTGGGGTATCCAACATATCGAGATAAAACTCGTACTTATGAAGTCCACTCCGTGGAACATCATTATCCTTTCCAGGGGTCAAGGGTTCTCATAGTTACTACCACCCTTAAAATGCACAAACTCATCCATAGACCATATTTCTCATATCCTCGAAAATGGTCAAAATCTTTCTTCACAGAGTAACAACTCATAAAATCCCATCAGTACTAACGATGCTAACTTTATTGATCCTCCAATTATTACAATCTCCTGCGTTTCCATCACATGCCTCAACTCAACACCTCAATACAAAAGAGTTGTTCCCACTACTACTACTATACTTCTCACAGACACAACTAATTATCACAAGTCTCCTTCTCCTTGGGACAATCTCTGGCAAAATGCCCTACTTCATTACTACGAAAACATATTACTTCCAACAAGTCTCGAGGTTTCCTTGTGTTCACATAGCCTCTTGGGTCCTCGGCTTCCTTTTTGGGCAACGACTGAAGTAGTGCCCTGACTCCTTGCACCTGAAACAGGTGATATGATTCAGGTCCTTCCTGAAATCCAGTCTACTTCTCGTCTTGGACTTTTCCGTTCTAATCAGGGCTTCTATCTCCTGTGGGTCATACTCTACTTCCTCCGTCGGGAATTCTACTAGATCCCCACTCAAACAATTCTGGGAGATGTGTCCTTCTTCTCCACATGAATAGCATGACTTGGTGCAGGGTTAAATTGGTTCTTCTTTGGGTGTGTCCTCCACCTCTTCCTTCATCACAGGTTCTTCTAAAATTTCCATGAGGGCTCCTTTCATTGCTTCTTTCTTCTGTTGGATGGTTCTTTGTACCATGGGGTAAATGTGACATTGAGCAGGGTAGTGGGTAGTCCCTTCACACAAGAAACAAGTGATCTGCCTAGTTGGGCATTCTTCAGCTGGGTGACTTCCTTCACAATTAGGGCATTCATCCTTGTGTTCTTTATGGGTGTGTCCTATTTCTCCACAAATCTTGCATGCACAAGGTTTCTTCATATCCTTTCCATAAGGCTTCAATTTCTGGGACACATGCCGAGACCTTTGCAGAGTCAAATTAAATTCTTTCCAAGTGGTTACTCTTTGCCATCCATTGATGGTTTGGTACAACCTCCACCAAGTAGCAGCACCTCTTTCAAAGCACTGAAGAGCATGCTGGGTCATATCCTTTCCGACTATAGGGTTATTCTTCATGTGATCCTCCATGTTCTGAATCCATCGGTCTGTCTCCAATTGACTTATCGTTCCTGGAACTGTGAGTTCATCTCCATTCATCCTCTATTGGGTCCATGGGTTTTGGGGGTGAGATATGAGAGATAGAGAGGGATGCACACAATACAAACAAAAGTTTTGAAAAGGCATATTTTATTTATGGCTGTCGGAAAAAACATCAAACAAATGACAGCTCACAAACGTCGCATCTAACGTAGGTATATAACAGGGGTTTGGTCTTCTAAAGGTCAATAAATTTTCAAAATCACCAGACTCTTCAAGTCTTGTTCATGTCTCTGATGGCTTCGTACGACCGTGCTTGTCCTTCTCAAGTTCTTTTGCCAGATAATCTCTGTTGACGTGAAGTCTCTCGTGATGTCCTTTAAGAGTTGCGTTCCAAACTTCTGGATTTCAACATCCTTGGCATGAACCATGGTCCTACTGTCCTTCAGTTACTGACGAATCTCCTGTATCTCGAGGTTTTGCTCCTCCATCTTGGCTACTTTCAGCTTCTGGGTCCTGAATTCTTCACGGAATGCTTCCTTGCCATATACGACTTCCTGAAGGTCCATCTGAAAATTCTTGATGTAATACTCCAGATCCTGGCGTTACACCAGCTAAGGTTAAAACTGCATTATTTGTTGACAGATGCTCCATCAGCCTTCTACCATCCAATCCTTCCATGCATATGCATACTTAACTCCGCACGATGACAATAGCATAAGCGGGTGATAACACCATGGTTAGCCGTGTCTATGCCCATGTTACTGCCATGAGCTATCATTTCATAGTTGATATCTCCTGCCTTAGTGTTTTCTTGACAAAACTTTGAGTTCTAATGCTCCATGTTCCGGTCTTTCTCCAATACACCTTGATCTCGGGTATTGACAACTTCCATAGTCTGTCAAGTTCCATAAGGGTAGCCTTCCTGGGTCATACCAATCTGGAAATTCTTCAGAGTCTTCACATTCTCCTAATCTTTGGATGTCTCCAACCGTTGTAGTTTCTATTAGTATAATGCACGGTAAAATCTGCTTCATTCTGAAACGGTTTTAATTGTTCGATATCTTGTACTCCTTGTAGTGGTCTCTTTAGTCGATCTTCATGTGGTCACAAAGGGGAAAGGGGTATAGTCTCACTAAAAAGGGAATTTTGAATAAGCTCGGAAGAGAAGAGAGGTAAAAGATCCTTTTGAAAAGAAAGTTGTAGAGAAAAATCTTTTCCTATGGGCTTGCCAGTTTCTAGGGTCACGTTCGACAGTCAACATGTGCTCTGATACCATCTTGTAGCGACCGAACCTCAGACGGCCAAGTCTCTGTGCTTAAGTGTCATCCCTGGATCGGTATGCTGACACACACAGTACTCGAGGATTTATAACAGAGGTAAATCACATGTATAAAGTAACATAAATACTATTACCTCAATCCAAATAGCGGATGTAACAACAAGGTTGTGGATTCCCATCAACACCAACGGCAAAGTTGAGTGTAGAAATTGTAACCCTAACGTATCACTTACTCGTCGTAAGATTCTTGCAACATGAGACGTTGCAGCCATAAAGGGTCAGTACATTGAATGTACTGGCAAATTCACACCATAGGATAATGATGAATAATAGCTATCACTACATGCATATATGGCTGGTGGAAAAGCTCTATGGTTATAATGTTTTTTGCGAAAAGCCAACTTTTCCCTACTACAAAGGAATACATTTTATTTAACTACAAAGTTTGTTGAAAACATTGAGAATGGTAAACACCATCTCAATCCCAATTAAAAAGTAATTTAACAACCGAACAAATTTATTATATAGAGTGATGAGATCAACATGATAATGCAAGAACTAGATACTCAAGATGTCCATAACCGGGGACACGGCTAATCATGATTAGTTTGTACACTCTGCAGAGGTTTGCGCACTTTTCCCCACAAGACTTAATCTCCTCCATTGGATTTCTCGCACTACATAATGTTTGAGAAACGGATGACCGAGACACGGTCTTTCTAAAGAGGTCCCCTTAACCGATAGATAGGCCTGTACACCTACAATCCCCTACATCTGCTAGCCCATCATGGAAAGGTTTCCCACAACTTACTCAACTATGCCAGAGCCCATAATGGCATGTGGCTGCACATGGAAGTTTCTAGCATGAATAATCTTATGATCCCTTTGAGCCTGGGTGGCAGTCCATAGGAGAATCACACGGTACCCCGGGATTTCCAAAACATACAGGCGATCACTGGATTCCCCAGGTGCCTCAATCCACCCAGATGTGTATTAAAGTGGCCACCTTAAGTTAACCATTAATTAAACAACCTCACATCTGTCATGGAATACTCTCAAAACCCAATCCACGTCTACGAGCATAGCATTGCAATATAAGCATAACGTAGAAGTAACTCCCAAGGTTTGAATGCAGGGCAATAGGTTCTTACCTCATCAACTACTTCCCAATACCCACATGTTATCAATCCATGCAATGTTTGAGGGTGAAACTAATGCATAAAAACTGGGTATGAAAGGGATATGATCAAAGTGTGAACTTGCCTGTACTGTTGATGAAGATGATTCGCACTCAAAAATCTTGATAGTTCTACTCGTCACACTCCGGTCAATCTATCGTAAGCAAGCAATAGTAACCACACATAAGCAATCACTCAAAAGATCGAAAAGAACGAAAAAGACAATTCGAAAAACATCAAAACCAAGCAAATAACTCTTGCAACATAAAACAATTTCTAACAGTACCAAAATTATGTGAATTTCGCCTTATCACAAAGTTTAGGTCAAGAGCTTCGAATAGCAAAAAGAATCAACTAAATCAGAGTTATAAAACTCAAGTTATGATCAAACGAGGTTCAAATACAAAACTGTTTGAATTCAACTTTTTAAACTTTCAAAAATATATTTAAGTTGGATTACTGGATAGAGGAGATCATAACGAAGAAGTGGGCATTGGTTTCATCTAATTCCGACTAACGAGCAAAAAGTAATGACTGATTGAAGTACAAGGACTAATCTGTGAAGAAAATTTATCATGAATAGGTCCCTGGCCAAAAACTAAAAAGAAAAACAAAAATCCAATCGAGCGAACACTCGCTAACATAACCTAACGAATGAAACCATTCGCTGCAAAGACCTAACCAAGCGAACGTTGTCGAATTAACTAGGCTAAAAAGAAAAACCGATCTAATAATATAAAACTGAACTAAAAGAAAAACCTAAAAAGAAAACCGGGTCGGTTTGTACCGGTTTGGGGCGGTTTTCCGTCGAAAACCAGCGGCGGTGGTTAGCGACGGACTCCGGCGAGGGCGGCGCGGCTCCGGCGACTGTGAGGAGCAGCGGCGGGTGGCGGCGCGGCTACGGCGGCAGGCGGCAGCGCGCAGTGGCGAGTGGCGCGAGGTGGCGGCGGCGCTAGGCGGCGAGGAGAGGCGAGCGGCGGCGGCGGCACAAAATATGGTGGCGGAGCTCCGGTAAGATGCGGGAGGCGCGGCGATGCGAGGAGGAGAGAGAGGCGGACGGCTTGCGGGAGGGGCAAGGAGGAGGCCAGGGAGACCACGGCGAGCGACGGCGGAGCTCGGGACTCCGTCCCGAGTTGGGGGTGGTCAGGGCGACGAGGGGCTGGGCTGGGCTGCGGCCTGGCAGGAGCTGGGCCGGCCCAGTTCGGCGGAGGGAAGTTTTTTTAAATACACACAACGAAAATAATATAAACCAAGTAAAATAAAAAATAAACCTAGACATATAATATATCAAAATTTTCAGAAAACAATTTTCTACAACGTGGACATTTTTATAACTTTAAATAAAATATACAAAAATTTGAATAAATCAAACAATGCTACTGATTCAATAAAACCCACTAAAAATCATTTTAGAAGTATCAAAATGATTTCAAATTAATTTTTCTCCAATTTTCTATTGTAGGGAATCATGTTACCCTATTCTCCGTATATTTTATTTTTGGAGAAAAATAATTTGAATAAAACCCAAATAACTCCAAATTGAAAATAATTTCCAAATGGACTTTAAATTTGATCCTTTTAAACTTCCAACTCATATTTCATATGTTTTGAAGAAGTCATTTTATCTTCTCTCATGAAAATCATTGAGTTGCTTGAAGTCTCTGAATTTGAAATATTTTCAAATGAAATTCAAATATTTTCAACAACCCTTTTCATTTAATTAAATGGAAGAAGTCATGTCATCTTCCCTCTAGGGTTTTGTGTTGAAAAGAATTTGAATTCACGGAGATCAATATGCAAAAAGATGAAAGTTTGGGAAAGTCCTTTTATTCCCTCTCATTTAACTTTCAAAAAGTTTTGAATTCACTCACTTTCAGTCAATCAATCAAAACAATCAAGCAAATCTATCTATTTATTATAACATTCCAAAATTTAGAATTTTGGGATGTTACAAAAAATTACACACCATGTTTCGTTGACATTTGGTCCCGTTCCTACATGTCAGTGAGACGACGACATGTCCTTTTGTACAATTTCCGAACGGACGTCTATGTAGGCCGGGGCGCCTCTTCGTGTACCGTGGCAACCGTCCATCGCATCTTCGCCTTTCCCTCTCGATTTGGAACTGCTGTAGCATGCTCTTTCTCCCTCCTCCATTTTCCTTCACCCTTCCTTCTGCCATTGTTCGATCATCTTCTCCATGGAGGGAACAGGCCGAAAAGGACCCCGTTATTCTTGGCCCGATCTGAAAGATGACATGGTGGAGGAACTCATTGATCCGTGCGACGTCATCACCCCGGGTAGCATGGCAGGTTCATTCAAGACCATTCTCGACTCAATGAATTACATCATTACAAGGAACCCAAGTGTCCAGGAGCGGTTTGATCTCCCCTCTCTTCTTTGCCGTGACCCTGCTGCCGACTGGCGCGCAGACGACGGAAGCCTCGCCTTGTGCAAGTTGATGCTGCTTGATAATGATACGTGTGATGTTAAGATGCCATCGCTTGAGGGTAAGGATTGGGCAGGCGCAAATGGAAATTGGGTTGTTTATATTGGGTACAATTGTGAGTGGGAACTTGTGAATGTGTACACTCGTCACCGGGTTCCACTTCCAAAAATCTCAGACTACCAAGAGGTTGAGCACACTGGTATTCTACCACTACAAAAAAAATACACTTCCGTGATGATACGTGTTTGTCACAGTAGGTCACGTTTTCTGTCATGCATGTACATCCATGACGATTTTATGACAGAATCAAGATAGTCATACCTGTGCTGTCGTAGAAGTGTTCCATGACATTACGAAAATTATCATCACGGAAGTGTCCACTTCCATGAAGATAAATGCCGCGTCATGGAAGTGCTTTCGTCAAGGGTGACGGACACGTGGCATCCACCATAACGGATCGCCGTTAAGCTATCGGGTTTGGTTTTGGATTCGGTAACCTGTTAACAGCTGGGACCAATGAGGATTTTCCACGTGTAAAATTCGCATTGGCCGGAGGAAACACGTGTTGGCTCACCGTTGGGAAAGATGTCATCCACTCATTAGACAGGAGGTGCCTATGATAGGTCGACACGTCGCACGGCCCAACAGTGGCCCATTCCGGTGAAAAAGGCCGGCCTAGTAAAAATTAGCAGGCCGGCCCATATAAGGCCTACTTGTGTCAGGTCCATTTAAGCCCACGACCTATACGAGATGTGCCAATTCGGCCCGTCAATGGCCCGTTAAAGATTTGACACCATTGCAGCCCATCGTCAGTTCGAGCCCGTTAACAGCCCGCTATATATTTGGGCTCAATATCGGTCCGATGTGATTTCGGCCTGTTAACGGCCCATTCAAGGGATGGGCCAATTTCCAGGATGTACATCTTTCGGCCTTTTAGCGACCCATTTAAGTGTTGGGCCAATTTTCGGCCCGTTGTGTCTTTCAGCCTGTTGACGGCCCATAAATGAGTTGGGCCATTTTAGTCGGACCTTAGTTTTGGCCTTTTAGTGACCCATTTAAGTGTTGGGCCAATTCCTGGCCCGGTGTGTCTTTCAGCCTGTTGACGGCCCATAAATGAGTTGGGCCATTTGTAGTCGGACCTGAGTTTTGGCCTTTTAACGGCCCATGCTCTTCATGGTCCAATACTAGCCCGGTTTCTCTTTCGGCCTGTTAAAGGCCCACAACATAGTTAGGCCATTTACAGTACGACCTGAATTTCGGCCTCTTAGCGGCCCATGCTTGATACGTCTCCAACGTATCTATAATTTATGAAGTATTCATGCTATTATATTACCTGTTTTGGATGTTTATGGGCTTTACTAAACACTTTTATATTATTTTTGGGACTAACCTATTAACCGGAGGCCCAGCCCAAATTGCTGTTTTCTTGCCTATTTCAGTGTTTCGAAGAAAAGGAATATCAAACGGAGTCCAAATGGAATGAAACCTTCGGGAGAGTTATTTTTGGAACGGAAGCAATCCAGGAGACTTGGAGTAGACGTCAGGGAAGCTTCAAGGAAGCCACGAGGCAGGAAGGCGCGCCCTACCCCCCTGGGCGCGCCCCCCACCCTCGTGGGCCCCCCGTGGCTCCCCTGACCAACTTCTTTCACCTATATATGTCCATATACCCTAAAAACATCGGGGAACAGAATAGATCGGGAGTTCCGCCGCTGCAAGCCTCTGTAGCCACCAAAAACCAATCGGGACCCTGTTCCGGCACCCTACCGGAGGGGGGGATCCCTCACCGGTGGCCATCTTCATCATCCCAGCGCTCTCCATGACGATGAGGGAGTAGTTCACCCTCGGGGCTGAGGGTATGTACCAGTAGCTATGGTTTTGATCTCTCTCTCTCTCTCTCTCGTGTTCTTGACTCGGCACGATCTTGATGTATCGCGAGCTTTGCTATTATAGTTGGATCTTATGATGTTTCTCCCCCTCTAATCTCTTGTAATGGATTGAGTTTTCCCTTTGAAGTTATCTTATCGGATTGAGTCTTTGAGGATTTGAGAACACTTGATGTATGTCTTGCATGTGCTTATCTGTGGTGACAACAGGATATCACGTGATCCACTTGATGTATGTTTTGGTGATCAACTTGTGAGTTCCGTGACCTCGTGAACTTATGCATAAGGGTTGGCACACGTTTTCGTCTTGGCTCTCTGGTAGAAACTTTGAGGCACTCTTTGAAGTACTTTGTGTTGGTTTGAATAGATGAATCTGAGATTGTGTGATGCATATCGTACAATCATACCCACGGATACTCGAGGTGACATTGGAGTATCTAGGTGACATTAGGGTTTTGGTTGATTTGTGTCTTAAGGTGTTATTCTAGTACGAACTATATGATATGTTGAACGGAAAGAGTAGCTTCGTGTTATTTTACTACGGACTCTTGAATAGATCGATCAGAAAGAATAACTTTGAGGTGGTTTCGTACCCTACAATAATCTCTTCGTTTGTTCTCCGCTATTAGTGACTTTGGAATGACTCTTTGTTGCATGTTGAGGGATAGTTATATGATCCAATTATGTTATTATTGTTGAGAGAACTTGCACTAGTGAAAGTATGAACCCTAGGCCTTGTTTCGAAGCATTGCAATACCGTTTACGCTCACTTTTATCATTAGTTACCTTGCTGTTTTTATATTTTCAGATTAGTAAAACCTATATCTACCATCCATATTGCACTTGTATCACCATCTCTTCGCCGAAGTAGTGCACCTATACAATTTACCATTGTATTGGGTGTGTTGGGGACACAAGAGACTCTTTGTTATTTGGTTGCAGGGTTGCTTGAGACAGACCATCTTCATCCTACGCCTCCCACGGATTGATAAACCTTAGGTCATCCACTTGAGGGAAATTTGCTACTGTCCTACAAACCTCTGCACTTGGAGGCCCAACAATGTCTACAAGAAGAAGGTTGCATAGTAGACATCAAGCAGTTTCTGGCGCCGTTGCCGGGGAGGTGAGTGCTTGAAGGTATATCTCTAGATCTTGCAATCGAATCTTTTAGTTTCTTGTTTTATCACTAGTTTAGTTTATAAAAGAAAACTACAAAAAATGGAATTGAGGGTACCTCATATGCTTCATCTTTTTAATATCTTTCATGAAAATAAGGATTCGGATAATTGTGCTCAATTCTAGAAGAAGAATGGATTAGAATGTTTGGCACTAAATCTCTGAATGATGAGCATGATTGCAATGTTGTTAGTATGAACTCTTTGAATATCCATAGTACTAATGATGATTGCACTAGTCATGATGAAAATATCTCTTATAAGCATGTCAATTTTTGTGGAGTGCATAGAGTTTGCAAGTACACACCAAATAGGGAAGATAGATTTTGCAAGAGGCATAAGTATTTGGAAACTAAATGGTTGCAAGAAAGGCTAGATGTTTGTGCTGAAAATTTAAACTTTCTTAGCCGTACTTGTGAACTTTGCAATGAACGTGGTCATTTAAGTCTCCAATGCAAATTGTTTCATGATCGAATCGTGTCCAAGAATTGTGATGACTTGATTTCCCTTGCATATCATAATGAACTTAGTTTGCTTTTGGGTTATGAAGAAATGAAACGTATAACTATGGATCTTCCAGAATTTGTCCTTGATAAAGTTCTTGATTTTGATCTAGAAGAAATTTTTATGTATTGTGCGATGAATTGCATTGAAAATCCTTATATTGCCAATTACATAATGAAAATAAAACAAATAGAAGATGAAGAGAATACTAATGAAAGGGAAGAGACTTCCCAATATCCTCCTATTATTTCTTATGATGAATCAGGTAACGAGGAGGGCCTTCTATTCAACGAATCTCATTAATAAGGAGCTCCAAAAATAGGATCGAACCCACACATAATGTGAAGAAGAAAAAGAAAAGACGGAGAAGCAAATGTGAAAAGGTATCCCTCCCAAATGATTTTGCTCCTATTACTCATTGTGATGATGATAATTGATATACTATTGGTGCTATCCATACTATTAATGATGAGAGTGATTATGCTTATGATATGAAAAGGCCCAAGCTTGGGGATGCTATGTTTTATGAGAATGACATGTTTGAGAATATATTTGCTGAAATTAATGTTTGTCCCAAGCTTGGGGATGCTATGTTTAATGAAGATGATATTTTTAGCCTCCCAAGTTTTGATATGCAAATTTGTTATGATGATAGCATGCCTCCTACTTATGATTATTATATTGATGAAAGTGGGTTTGGAAGAGTGACAACTTTAGGAAGTAATGATCCCACTATTTTGGAGGATGTTGAATATTATTGTGATAATTATGAAAGTGGATTTGGAGAGGTCATGACTTTATTTAGTAATGATTCCACTATCTTGGAACAAAGTTGCTACTTATGATGATTATTGTGATGATACTTATGCTATAAAAAGTAGTGATGATTATATTTATAAAACTTGTCATGATTATGATTACCCTTTTTCTGAACATTACTCTTTTAATGTGGAAACAATTTATAGTATTCGAGTCTCTTATGATACTCCCACTATTCCGAATGAGAAGAATTTTTCTTATGTAGAGAGTAATAAAAATTCTATGCTTGTGCACCATGAAAATAGTGCTTTATGTGATAGCTATATTGTTGAATTCATTCATGATGCTACTGTATTATCAGGGAGGAACATATGCTTGTAGGAATTGCAATAATATCAAGTTTCCTCTCTATGTGTTGAAAATCTTGAAGTTATGCTTGTTTTGCCTTCCTATGCTAGTTGATTATTGTTCTCATAAGTTGTTTGCTCACAAAATCCCTATGCATAGGAAGTGGGTTAGACTTAAATGTGCTAGTCATATTCTTCATGATGCTCTCTTTATGTTTCAATTCTTATCTTTTATGTGAGCATCATTGAAATCATCATGCCTAGCTAGGGGCGTTAAACGTTAGCGCTTGTTGGGAGACAACCCAATATTTACCCCTACTGTTTTTGTGTGTTCACATGATTTAGATACTGTATTAATCATGTTTTATAGCTTTTGTTTCAATAAAGTGCCAAGTAGAACCTTTGGGAAGACTTGGGTGAAGTCTTTATGATCTTGCTGTAAAAAACAGAAACTTTAGCGCTCACGAGATGTGCTGCCATTTTTTACTGGAGAGTTATTTTAGGTTTATTATTTTTTCATATAATTAATAGACAAATTCCTCAGGTCCACCAATTTATTTCAGAATTTTTGGAGTTCCAGAAGTATATGTTTGATACAGATTACTACAGACTGTTCTGTTTTTGACAGATTCTGTTTTCTATGTGTTGTTTGCTTATTTTGATGAATCTATGAGTAGTATCGGAGGGTATGAACCATAGAGAAGTTGGAATACTGTAGATATTACACCAATATGAATTTAGAATGAGTTCACAACAGTACCTAAGTGGTGATTTATTTTCTTATACTAACGGAGCTTACGAGTTTTCTGTTAAGTTTTGTGTTGTGAAGTTTTCAAGTTTTGGGTAAAGATTCGATGGACTATGGAATAATGAGTAGCAAGAGCCTAAGCTTGGGGATGCCCAAGGCACCCCAAGGCAATATTCAAGGACAACCAAGAGCCTGAGCTTGGGGATGCCCCGGAAGGCATCCCCTCTTTCGTCTTCGTTCATCGGTAACTTTACTTGAAGCTATATTTTTATTCACCACATGATATGTGTTTTGCTTGGAGCATCAATTTAATTTGTTAGGATTTGCTTGCTGTCATTTATAACAATGTTTTGCATCTTTTATTTCAATAAAAGTGGCATTGATAGCCTTTACTGTGCCTATTTTACAAGTCTTCATGTTGCTGTTTGAAAACAGAAAGTTTACTGCCGTTGCAAATATTCCCTAGAAAAGTCAGAATGTGATAAAATGTTGAAACATTTTGCATAATAAGCTCTGATAAATTTACTACAGTGGGAATTTTCTTTCATAATTTTTGGAGCTAGGGAAGTATGGATCTTGCTGCATTCTTTACAGACTGTCCTGTTTAGGCAGATTGCTGTTATGTTTGCATTGTTTGCATATGTTTGCTTCTTTAATGATTCTATTTTAGGATAGGACTATTAAATATGCAGAGGCATTTAGTATGCAATGTTGAATAATAATTTTAGTGATTTGCTACATTAGAGTATGATAAGGTTTTTGCATTGGTTTATACTAACTTATCTCACGAGTCCTTGTTGAGTTTTGTGTGGATGAAGCTTTTGAGATTTGGGGAGACCGTGATATGAGAAGAATTAAGGAGACACAAAAGCTCAAGCTTGGGGATGCCCAAGGCATCCCAAGATAATATTTCAAGAAGTCTCAAGCGTCTAAGCTTGGGGATGCCCCGGTTGGCATCCCACCTTTCTTCTTCAACAACTATCGGTTAGTTTCGGTTGATCCTAAGTTTTTTCTTCTTCACGTGATGTTTGCCATTCTTAGAATGTCATTTTATTTTCTTTTTCTTGCTGTTTGAATAAAATATCAAGATCTTAAATTATTAAATGGGAGATTCTTCACATAGATAAATAATTATTTAACTACTCATTGATCTTCACTTATATCTTTTTGGAGTAGTTTGTCATTTACTCGTGTGCTTCACTTATATCCTATGAGTAAATAGTTGAATGATTTGAATATCATAAATCTGAAATTTATATATGTTTCATATACTTATCCCATGGGGAGTAATGAATTCACATATAAGAAGTAGAGGTGGTAAACTTATTGAAGGTTAGCAAACATTGTATTGGTCACTTGAACAATTCATGAAAGAATATTGAAGGAAGAGAGATTTCACATATAAATATACTATCTTGGACATCTTTTGTAATTGTGAGCACTCACTAAAATATGACATGCTAAAAGGTTGATGTTAGACAAGGAAGACAACGTAATGGGTTATGTTTTCTTATATCTGAAATAAAGTACATTGTCATGGATCATCCAACATGCTGAGCTTGCCTTTCCCCCCCGTGCTAGCCAAATTCTTTGCACCAAGTAGAGATACTACTTGTGCTTCCAAACATCCCTTAAACCAGTATTGCCATGAGAGTCCACCATACCTACCTATGGATTGAGTAAGATCCTTCAAGTAAGTTGTCATCGATGCATGCAATAAAAATTGCTCTCTAAATATGTATGATCTATTAGTGTGGAGAAAATAAGCTTTATACGATCTTGTGATGTGGAAGCAATAAAAGCGTCGGACTGCATAATAAAGGTCCCTATCACAAGTGGCAATATAAAGTGACGTTCTTTCGCATTAAGATTTTGTGCATCTAACTATAAAAGCGCATTAATAAAGGTCCGTATTACAACCTCTGCTTCCCTATGCGAAGGGCCTATCTTTTATTCTTGTCTTATACCTTATGCAAGAGTCATGGTGATCTTCACCTTTCCTTTTTACATTTTATCCTTTGGCAAGCACATTGTGTTGGAAAGATCCTGATATATATATATATATATATATATATATATATATATATATGTATGTATGTATATATATATAACCAATTGGATGTAAGGCATCATGAACTATTATTGTTGACATTACCCTTGAGGTAAAAGGTTGGGAGGCGAATCTATAAGCCCCTATCTTTCTCTGTGTCTGATTAAAACTTTAAACCCATAAATATCACGTGAGTGTTAGCAATTGTGAAAGACTAAATGATAGTTGAGTATGTGAAGTTTGCTGAATCAAAGCTCTGACATAGACTCTTCCTGAAAATAAGATTAATTGTAATTGTTTGATGACTAATAACACGGTTTGTTAGTTCTCAAGAAAGTTTATGATCTATACTTTAACATGTGAATAGTTTGTTACTTCATCATGAGAAGCTTTATGATATGAGCCATTGTTATGACATATAATGATGCTAGAAAAGGTGATTGAAATTATCATTGATCAAACTTGTGCACCTGCTAGCATTCACACTTCTTAAATTATTTCTTTTATCATTTACCTACTCAAGGACGAGTAGGAATTAAGCTTGGGGATGCTGATACGTCTCCAACGTATCTATAATTTATGAAGTATTCATGCTATTATATTACCTGTTTTGGATGTTTATGGGCTTTACTAAACACTTTTATATTATTTTTGGGACTAACCTATTAACTGGAGGCCCAGCCCAAATTGATGTTTTCTTGCCTATTTCAGTGTTTCGAAGAAAAGGAATATCAAACGGAGTCCAAACGGAATGAAACCTTCGGGAGAGTTATTTTTGGAACGAAAGCAATCCAGGAGACTTGGAGTAGACGTCAGGGAAGCTTCGAGGAAGCCACGAGGCAGGGATGCGCGCCCTACCCCCCTGGGCGCGCCCCCCACCCTCGTGGGCCCCTCATGACTCCCCTGACCGACTTCTTTCGCCTATATATGTCCATATACCCTAAAACATCGGGGAACAAAATAGATCGGGAGTTCCGCCACCACAAACCTCTGTAGCCACCAAAAACCAATCGGGACCCTGTTCCGGCACCCTGCCGGAGGGGGGATCCCTCACCGGTGGCCATCTTCATCATCCCGGCGCTCTCCATGACGGGGAGGGAGTAGTTCACCCTCGGGGCTGAGGGTATGTACTAGTAGCTATGTGTTCGATCTCTCTTTCATGTTCTTGACTCGGCACGATCTTGATGTATCGTGAGCTTTGCTATTATAGTTGGATCTTATGATGTTTCTCCCCCTCTAATCTCTTGTAATGGATTGAGTTTTCCCTTTGAAGTTATCTTACCGGATTGAGTCTTTGAGGATTTGAGAACACTTGATGTATGTCTTGCATGTGCTTATCTGTGGTGACAATGGGATATCACGTGATCCACTTGATGTTTTTTTTAGTGATCAACTTGCAAGTTCCGTGATCTCGTGAACTTATGGATAGGGGTTTGCACACGTTTTCGTCTTGGCTCTCCGGTAGAAACTTTGGGGCACTCTTTGAAGTACTTTGTGTTGGTTTGAATAGATGAATCTGAGATTGTGTGATGCATATCGTATAATCATACCCACGGATACTCGAGGTGACATTGGAGTATCTAGGTGACATTAGGGTTTTGGTTGATTCGTTTCTTAAGGTGTTATTCTAGTATGAACTATATGATAGATTGAACGGAAAGAATAGCTTCGTGTTATTTTACTACGGACTCTTGAATAGATCGATCAGAAAGAATAACTTTGAGGTGGTTTTGTACCCTACAGTAATCTCTTCGTTTGTTCTCCGCTATTAGTGACTTTGGAGTGACTCTTTGTTGCATGTTGAGGGATAGTTATATGATCTAATTATGTTATTATTGTTGAGAGAAGTTGCACTAGTTAAAGTATGAACCCTAGGCCTTGTTTCGAAGCATTGCAATACCGTTTATGCTCTCTTTTATCATTAGTTACCTTGCTGTTTTTATATTTTCAGATTACAAAAACCTATATCTACCATCGATATGGCACTTGTATCACCATCTCTTCGCCGAACTAGTGCACTTATACAATTTACCATTGTATTGGGTGTGTTGGGGACACAAGAGACTCTTTGTTGTTTGGTTGCAGGATTGCTTGAGAGAGACCATCTTCATCCTACGCCTCTCACGGATTGATAAACCTTAGTTCATCCACTTGAGGGAAATTTGCTACTGTCCTACAAACCTCTGCACTTGGAGGCCCAACAACGTCTACAAGAAGAAGGTTGCGTAGTAGACATCAATGCTCTTCATGGTCCAGTACGAGCCCGCGTGTCTCTTTCGCCCTGCTAAAGGACCACAGTATAGTTGGGCCATATGTAGCCCGACCTTAGTAACGGCCTGTTAACGGCCCGTGAAATCAAATGGGCCCACCTGTTGCCCGCTTCGATCTTGGCCTGTTAACGACCCGGGAGGTAAGAGGGCCGGCCATTAACTTTCGGCCTGGTAACAACCCATTAACTTAATGGGCCCACTAAAGTTCGTACATGTCTTTAGGCCCAATTAGATAATTTGAGCCCATTACGACGAGCAATTATGCACAGGACCAAAACCGATCAAGCAAAGGTACGACATACAAGGAAAAACATTGCACATCCAGCATATATTACAGGAAATTACATCCACTGGGCAATCAAAGATTGATGCCAATGCAAATAAATGAACAGAACCTAACGATCTACAACGTCACAATCTGCAACCTCAGCGCGGATGATGCCCATAAGCATGTGGGCAAGTTCTTGCTGCTTTGATACACTGTCTCTGAAAACATTGATCTGTTGTTGTTGCGCACGAATGTGCAGCTCTGATTCCTCCACCATTTCCATCATTGCTTCAGCCATTAATTGGTTCCCAAACATACATTTTTTTCATTGCATTCGAGATAGAGGAAACTGAACAGATTCAGATGGCAATTTTGGTAGGCTTGTATTATTGGTAGTGGAGAGTGTCTCGACCACTGCATCATAACATAAATTAGGAGGGGAATCGAACAGATTAATCATGAGTTATTGCCATATTACCTGGCCTAGATTTATTGGAAAGAAACAATGGGGTTTCCTTGCTGTTTTCAGAGTTTTCTTCTTATCTTCAGCAGCCTGCACCAAATTAACACACTAGCATTGCTATCATTGGCCAGGTCAGATAATAGGAAAGCAACATTGACAGAACGAACGTTTGGGCAACCAGACCACACCAGCCTACACCAAATTAACACAATTTAGCACGTCTATCATCAGCCAGGTAAGGTAATACGAAAGCAACATTGACACAATGAATGAATGGGCAACCAGAGCAGCACTATAATTCAGTAATGTGCATGATATGAGATAGTACACTCATGCAGCTCAGTATGCAAAACTACCAGGCAGTTTTCCTTACAAAAATCAACATTGTCGCCTTTAACATTTTGCAACAACTGAATTTAGATCAGATAAAGGTTGGATTCACACCGATTAACAAAATACATGCTGATGTAAAAATATAGTGATATATAGACTTACATCAGCATTGGAGCACAGAGAATTCCCACAAGATACTTTCCTCGAATACGATCCCAATGGAGGGAATCTTCTATCGTTTAACCTTATTTTCTAAAAGAGAGATGGGTAAGAAACATGTAGAAAATATGACCAGAATGCTATAAAATTTCATGATGCGAGGATACGCACACGCTTCTTAGAATGGAGATGACATATTTTTGCTGTACTGGAGCGGACTAGTTCTTTGGCCACTGGAATTTGCTTATTATCAGTGGGAGTTGGGTTTCTCTGTGCTGGAGTAGTATCTATGAAAACTGGAGTGGTTTATTATCTCCTGGCATTTGGATCTTTTGCAAAGACCTGGTTTGTAACCCTTCAGATTCTAGCATAGCTGCCTTCCCCTTGCATGCCTTATATAGAAGAATGGTGCTTCAATTATAAAACATGCTACAACACAGATGGAATAGGTACTGAAGAATAGAAATGCATGACATATTGACATGTATTCCCTCCATCCGGAAATAAATGGATGGGTCTAGGTGTATTTCAGTTCTAGATACATCCAGTTTTATCCATTTCTACGACATGTAATTCGGACGGAGGGAGTATGATGTAAGAGCTAGGGATACGACAAGATAGCAGTGTAAAAAACACTACTTGAATGTAAAACTGTATGCTAGCAGAATACATTATAGAAAAACACTAAGGCAACATATGCGTGTATGATTGGGAAACTAAGATGGCATTGCAAGAGACCACTAGAACATCACTCCAATGTAAAAAAACGAACATGGTATGGTAGACAGATGAAGTGCATACTGATGATAACAATGCATAAGATATTGAGAAGCATGATGTCCAGACTAAGCAGATGGCATTGCGATAGAGTAGAATGACAGTACTTGAATTTGTAAACATGTTATCATTAATGGAATAGGTACTGAAAAATAGGAAAGCATGCCATATTTACATGCATGACCAGGAGGCGAAGCACAAGGCATTGCAACAGAGTAGATGCACTCCAGGACATTATATGCATGTTGTACCCATATCAAGGGCCAAGTTAGAGCAAGGACCTTATGGGGTGAATAGGATTCATCATTTTTCTGCAAGTCTTGTGAAGAACTGCCTTTACATGTTCCATCATATTGGGTATCATTGACGTCAAGTTTGTTGGTTGTTACATTGCTCCGTGAGGTTCTTGTGGATAAATCAGTCTATGCAATTATATCTGACATGCATGGAAGACAACTAGTAGTTAGATTTATGTAATGAGTTCCTGTAGGAGACGACATAAATAGTAGTACTGGGGTTAACTAGCAGCAAAAGGTCTCAAAAACTAAAGGGAGAACATAGATGAAAGCTACAGAATATGTATCGTTTGTACTCGAGATTAACTAGATGGCACACAAAAGTATTAAGGAACAACATAGGTTATACTAGAAGTGGTATAATACTATAATCACCAGCCTGTGGGATAGCATTGGCTGATGGATGATAACTATGGAATAGCGTTACCTAAAGAACAAGTCCCTTAGCTGAACTATGGAACAACGTTAACTCCTGAACAAGACCCGTAAGAGATCATCATGAATATACAGTGAAATGTGATAATCCATTTTGTCTATTTTCAATGCTTAGATGAATAACAAAGCCATAAATGTTGCACACAAGTAAGATGAGGGTACAACCTATCTGGCCGCCATCCATAGGAGTGAGCATCATGTGCTGACTTGTCGATGGCCCTGCAGTTGTTGTGGCTGTAAATGTCGGGCACGCGCATTCGATGCAGGGAACTATTGAGTGGGGACTATAGCTCCCTTCTGGTGCATGCTTCCCTTGTTGGAGCAGCTGCAGTGAGTCGGAAGACGGTGTGGCTGAAGATGCAGAAAACACATAATGTTAAGAACGACACATCTCTCTGATCTGAAGAAATGAGATCAACAACAAGGTATGAGAGTGGTCACACGTCTGTTGACTGAAGACTAAATTGGGTCACCCGATTTTATTTTATTTTGGTACTGTCTGATCGACGCCGGATGGCTTGATGGCCATCTTGTGCCTCCCGGCTCACACTATTCAGAATCTTCCCCGAAGAGCCAGCGACCACCGGCAGAGCAGCCTGCCTCCGCCGTGCGTGGCCCCGACCAAAACCCCGCCCCCGCCCCACCGCATTGTCGTCGTTGCGCCGCCCCCGGGCCAATCCACAAAGACTCGCGGTAATCCAGATCCGGTAGCGGCAGTACCTTCAACCCACGCAACTCTAAGATAGCCATCTAAGCGCTGCTTCCGCGGCGAACTTGCACCCCCGCACCCTTACGTTAGACACCAGCCAACCGGCAGCCTAGGAACTCCGCCGGCTCAAGGGGTGCTGCTTCCCATTGGGAATCGATTGGCCCGAATAAAATTCAGACAACTGACGCCTAAATAAAGTGATTTGAGATGAGGGTCCGACCTATCTGGAGGCCCGGTGAAGTAGGCAGCTCCAGCTGCCTAGTCGGTGAGGCCAGCGCGGTTGCGGTGGCTATCGGCGGCAGGGAAGTAGAGATGTCGCGATGGTCGATGGCTACGGGGAAGCAGCGCCAGGGCTCTGGACGGGTCCAAAGTTGGAGCCGCTCCGGCGTCGTGAACAATGGTGGGGGTGAATCGGCTCCGGTACAGTTCACGCGGCCGTCGTCGAGGCAGCTCCAGCAGCACGGAGTAAGAAGCACATGGCCCAGTGCACGACGGCAAATGGACAGCGTCTCCGGGATTGGAGAGGAGGGCGGCTGTGAATTTGCTGCGGTGGGGGCGCCATGGAGGAGGTGCTGAGGTTTCGTGGCTCGGGTGAAGGGAGCTTCTGGGGAGAAGGTGATTTGGCGCCCACGAGGTATGAAAGGGGAATTGGGAGGGGGAACCATGTCTTACGGACGCATTTGTCTGAAATGTGGGGGGGTTACAGTTCTACCCCTGCCTTTAGGCTTCTCGGCCTGGCTCTGTGTACTGAGGGTCGGGGATAGTAGAGTAACTTTGCTTCTCCCAAATAGTGGGCGCGAGCGATTTCGGGCGAGGAGGGCGTGTTTTGAAATATACTGGGTGCGAGCGATTTCGGGCGATAAGGGCGTGCTTTGAAATATAGTGGGTGCGAGCGATTTCGGACGAGGAGGGCATGTTTTGAAATATAGTGGGTGCGAGCGATTTCGGGCGAGGAGAGCGTCTTTTGAAATAGTGGGTGCGAGCTATTTCGGGCGAGGAGAGGGTGTTTTGCCGACCATGGTTTATGAATTATTCGGCACATGTCATTTCGACTGAGGAGAAGGCGCGCTTGGATGAAGTTACGAACCTACTCTCGATGTACAACGGGCCAATTAATGCGTGTCCCACATAGGCCGGTAATTTCGCGTCTCCCATTTATTTCCTCGAGTGAATTCCACCGAGCAGAGGGTGCTTAACGGTTCGTTCAAATTTTGGGAGAATGAGCATCCACGTCTACCTTACCAAGTCGATTCGAATCAAATTTTTAATATTAGCTTGCCACTTCTTTTTTAGATGGAGAGATGATGCTCGGGAGTAATGTGTTTTTACATGCTCGTTGCTAGCGATTTACTATATGACAAATAGTTGACCCACTCAAAAACGGGAATCAAACTCAAAATGAAATATCTCGATTCAATGAAATAGCTCGTTCACCAGGTCAAAATAGTGAACTAAATCCAAAATTAAACACCTCAATCGAGTAGCATGTTGCACAGTATTATAGTACTCCATGAACATGTTGAGAGTCAAATTAATGAACTTGTTTGATATACGCATATCTCCGTTCATGTGTGGATTGCAGACAACATGTTCTCGAATTTAAATATTTGATTGCAAGTTTATATCAAAACATGGTTTATATCAGTCTTTGATGCATAAAACGTGACCTCCCCCTCTCCCGGACTCCTGCTCTCTCTCTCTCTCTCTCTCTCTCTCTCTCCGACAATCTTCACTTCTGTCGCACGCATCCAACACACAAACCTTGTTGGTCCCTCTCCCTCTCTCCGTCTCTCTCTCTCTCTTTGTGTGTGGGGGGGGGGGGTATTTCTAGTTCGCATGCATATATACTCCATCTGTAGGTCTCTCTCGCACACTATGTATGATTCTCTAGTCCAAGCTACATATCTTGGGTGCACTCATCGTACGCACACAGATTCCTTGGCTCGTTGCCCGTAACTCTCTCACGCACCACTCTATCGTCTCGGAGCTCTTCCCTCTCTCTCTCAAACTCTCCATCTACCCGGGTCACACATACACATGCATATCTCACTCGCACTCGATAGACCCATCTAAAACTTTATCTCTCTCCCTCGTTCTCTCTCCATCTCACACGCACACACACAATCTCATGCCTAGCCAAGTATGATGGTCTCTCACTCAAATGTAGGCACACACAGTCCCCCCTATATTTATATGACTAGCTAATCTTAGTCTCCATCACAAACATATGCATGGTCTATCTAGATTTCTCTCGGGGCATCTTTCTATCTCGCACGCACCTCCCTCGATCTCCTACCCATATAAGTCCCCTCACGATCTCGAGGGGATCTCTCTATCACAAACACACCCTCTCTCCCTCCCCATGCATCCATGTTCTCCATGTGTCCCTCTCAACCTTTGTTCCTTGTTGGCCAGACCTCTATTGGACATGTGCTATAGGGGTGTCTCTCTCCGTTGCAAACAATCACGCACTAGCTATCTTCGTGTATCTCCTCACCTCGCTTTTCTATCTCGGAGATGCATGCGTGATATGTTTGCATAAGAAACGAAAAAACACACACTCTCTCTAATTTATCGTTTGTTGTCCCTTTATCTTTCGCACACATACTCTTTTTGCACACTCACTCATTCTCCTTCACATGCACTTGATCTCTCTCAACTTAGGCACTCGCTTCGGTCCATAGCATATAGATTTGTTGAGAAGTCAAACATCACAAAGTTTGACCATGTACGTGGAGAAAAATATTTACATCTAGAATGGCAAACAAATACCATTAGATTCATCATGAGATGTAGTTTCATATGATGTATCTTCGGTATTGTAGATATAAATAACATTTGCGTAAACCTGATCAATGTTTCCAAAGTTCGACTTCTAAAAAAATTTACATGCACTGCACTATTGAGCGGATGGAATATCTCTTTCCCCCTCTCAGCTATCTGACGCACCACTCAGCCTTATCAGGGCTCCTCTATCTCTCTCAAACTTTATATCTCCCTGGTTCACACATACACATGTCTCGCTCGCGCTACATATAGACCCATCCAATAGTCTCCGCCCTTGTTCTCTCTCTCTATGTGACACGGACCCCCCTAAGTAGCATAATCCCTCACTCCATCATAGGCGCACGCACTCCCCCCTAAGTATGATTATCTCTCACTAGCCATCAGGAACACACGTATTGTCTCCTTCCATCCATACGTCTATCTCGATATCTCTCGGGGTATCTTCTATCGCGCACACACCTTGTCACTCGATCTCCCACCCATGTAGTCCCATCACGATCTCCAGGGGATCTCTCTATCACAAACATACACTCTCTCCTCCCCATGTCTACATTTTCACCGTACGTCTCTCTCGACCTCTCTCCCTTGCTTGTCAGACCCCGGTTGGCCGCGTGCTAGGGGTCTTTCTCTCTCGGTTGCAAACAACCACACACTATCTCCTCACCTTGCTTCCGTTGTTGAAGATGCATGTGTGATATGTTTGCATAAGACACACACGCCTTTTCTCTACTTTTATCGTGTGTTGTCCATGTCTCTTTCACACACGCACACACACTTTTTTCACTGACTCTTTCTATTTCTCTCTCTCTCTCTAGTTAGGGACTCTCTCACGTCCATAAGCATATGGATACTTTGAAAAGTCAAACCTCAGAAAAGTTTGACCAGGTATATGTGGAGAAAACATTTACATCTGGAACGATCATTAGATTCATCACAACATGTACTTACTTCGTACTATCATTTATCTTTCGTATTGTAGATTTAAGTAATTTCTTTATAAACTTGGTCAAAGTTTCAAAATTTTGACTTTAAAAAAAAAATGTTGGCACTACATTACTGAACGGAGGGAGTAGCTCTTTCTCTCTCTCTGCTATCTCTCACGGGCCTCCCTCTCACTCGAACTCTCTATACCGACGGATTATACGCTCACCGTGTCAGCGTATAGCTCCGTATATTGTTTAGTTGACCGGTCAACCAGGCCACATGTTGTCTTGTCAGCTCGTGTTCTCTATCTTCGTGTGCTGGCCCATGTGGCAGTGGCTGAAAATAAGTAAACTAGAGGCCCATCTGACACGCGGTGAAGTAAACAAAGTTGAAACCACTCGGGGGCTGTCGGGCACGCACGCGTTCGCGATGCCGAATTTTACTACAAGCTCGTCAAGTGGGTTTCCCGCTTAGAAGTCGAAGCTTTGGTGGACCACGCCGGCATGGAAAGGGCCAACGCGCGCAAGCAACGCGCCCTATCGCACCTCCGGCAAGTCCGAGGCGAGGCGGAGGACGCCGGTGCCGGCGTTTAGCGTGTACCGCAGATGGCGGCCGGCATCGTCTAGTTAGCTAAGAGTAAGTTAGTACTTGTACACTACTAGAGTATTAGAGGGAGTAGATAGTTAACTTGGCTATGATGGTTGTCACCGTGGAAGATCAGTACTCTATATCTGGATCAGACCTGTTACTTTGCTCTGAATGTTGAACTTTCCGTTTGAACGTATGGAATGGGCTGTTATTTTTTTAAATGGGTTGTATTTGTCTGCCACGGGTTTAGAGGCTGACTTGTGGGCCTACCTGGTTGACGCGTACATAATCAAGAGATGATTGTACATGGAGAGGATGACAGCAGGGACCCACCAAGGTCATGGCAGTACGCAAGCAAGTGCCTCCTTATTTCAAGCCAATAAAAAAATGGCTCCTCCTAATGGATTTCTGACATCTGGGTCCCATGCCATTGTCAACGTAGTCAATAAACGAGAGAATTGCACAACGAGTGGCTGACACCAGGGACCCAGCAGCTCGCCCAGTTATTTTTGTTTTGGGTTAATTTGATAAATGCCACTCCAAATCTGGTGATTCCAAGAAATGCCACTGCAATTTCCAAACTTTGAAAAATGCCATTTCATGCCATTTCCAGTGGCATTTTTCGAAGTCTGGAGTGGCGTTTTTCAAAGTTTGCAAATTGCAGTGCCGTTTTTCAAAGTTTGCACAAATTGCAGTGGCATTTTTCAAAGTTTGAAAATCGAAGTGGCATTTTTATGAATCGCCATAATTGGAGTGGCATTTATCTAATTTGTTTTTTAGATGGAAGCATGGTGTCAACCGGGCTGTGCGGGGCACTCTGCCCTGTCTAGTGTCGGTGTACAAAAGAAGGGGCGCACCTTTGTACCCCTTTACCTATGCACGGACAGTCGGAGCCGCGCCCGCGGCCACACCAAGCAGAGCAGGGGAGGTAAACCGAGGTAAAACCAAAGCTCAAGACGGCGAGAGCAACGCCAAGATGAAGACCGCAAAGAAGCAGATAGGCGAAGCAGATTCCCCCGGCAAGATCCTTGCCAGGGGCAGCCTCAGCGGCCCCGGCAAGACCCTTGCCGAGGCGGCTCGCCCACAACAGCGGAGTGAGCCACCCTCAAGCCCACGGGTTCCAACTCAGCCAACCACGGTGGAACTAGGGCTCGGGAGGCACCTCCAAGGTGGCATGCAGATCTTTGTCAAGACCATGGACTATTCAAGATCAGATGAGGATTAAAAGACAACAGCCCTCGGCAAGATCCTTGCCGAGGAAGGCCACAAGACCCCCGGCAAGATCCTTGCCGGGGACGACAGCGCGCCACAGCAAGAACCTTGCCGGGCCACCCGGCAAGGCCCTCACCGAGGACGCCTACAGGGCCACTGCCAGACCCACACCAACCAAGTCTCCGCCGCCATTCACATGCAGCTGCCAGCTCAACCAGCTGAGCAGGCACCTGCGTGGCAACATGCAGCTCCCAGGCCAACTCATCAAGCGCCTGCGTGGCGGCAATGCAGATCTTCGTGAAGGCTCCACCACCGCGCCACCTCAGCTGCCTGCCTGCCTACATGGCACCGCACGCATCGCTGGCCAGGGCGTGTGTCGAAGCGAGGAGGAGCGGCGACGGACGGGACGGGCCTCGCCCCCGTCCCCGATAAAGCTAGGGGACACCTCAGCGGCGCATTAAATGTGTCTTGTCCTGTAATACGAGCAATAAGCTCGCAATACTGTACGCCTTTCCACCTCTTGTATGCCACTGTGGCAGCCCCTTTCGACTATAAAAGGAGGCCCATGGCATACTGGAGGGGGATTCGGCTCTTTGGAACTACGCACCCCACCATAGCTAGTTCGAGAGCTCAAGAACTCTCTGAAATACAGCCACCAAAGCAGGACTAGGGTTTTACGCATCTTCGCGGCCCGAACCTGGGTAAACGATCCTTGTGCTGACTACTAATCCTGCTCTTCTCGCAACCCTGCGCCCCGGCAACCGTAGTAGGGATTCTTGTGATCCCATAGGTGTCGTTCCACACCGACATCTTTGGCGTGCCAGGTAAGGGGCGTGATTGTGAGAATCTGGTCTAGTACTTGGCCTAGCAATTCTTCATCGCCATGGCTCCCAAGAAGGAGACGGCCAGGAGAAAAGGGCGCCGCCTACGAACGTGAAGGGCGCCAGCGCGGCAATAGAAAAGCTAAGTCATTCAGAGCCTTGAGTTATTTCCTCATATATATAAGGTTATCGTCCTCGGAGATCCTGCCTATGTATGAAAAACCTGCATGCAAAGGGGCCCTCCCGCAATTGGCAACGCCCTTGTTCTGTTTCGAGTCCGCTCAACAGCTCAAGCGGCCGCGTCGAGGGTGGCGGGGTAGCCTTCCGCACTTGGCAACTCTCTCGATTCTGACTCGAGTCAAGCTCGACAGTTCGGGCGGCCATGCTAAGGGCGATAAGGTGGTTCGCCTGGCAGCAAGCACATCCGGCAGGCCAATGGGGATCCGTCCCTAAGACGCCGCCCTGGGTTTACGCGCCGGCGAACCTACCCAGTTAACGTAGGGTGGACATACAAAGGAATATCGAACAGGAAAATAACATGCATAATATTAAAAGTACTGCAGAAGTTATATTACATCACTTGTTGCCGCAGTTCTAACTAAAGATAAAAATCGTCTTGGTTGTGAACTTGCAGCAACAAAAAGAAACGGGGTGCCTAATCCCGGCGTTGGCCCTCCACCCTCAGAATTCTGCCGAGACGGCTGATGATGGGCTTGATGCGCTCCCTGAGCGGCGCGAGGTCAGTATCCTCCGGCAAGCTCTCCAGTGCGGCGTCGAAGTCGAGGTCGGGGTACCAGTATTCCACCTTGGTGAGAACCTTGGTCATGGCGCCCTGGCAAAGCCTCTGGGCCTCGTCGGCCAGCGAGGCCGCCCAGTTGGCGTGAAGCTGCTCCAGAGCCCCGAGAACGCACTCGAAGAACAAGGTCAGCTTGGCGTTGGTGGTCCCGCTGCGCTCTGGGGTGTACCTCACGCTTGGCATCCCCATGGTAGCCAACTGAGCGGTGATCCTGCCAGCGACGTCCTCGAGGCGGCCGATCCAGCGGTTCATGCCCTCCTTGAAATCCTTATGCTCGACGGCCTCGTTCTTCTGCAGTTGCTTCTCGATCTCCAGCTCCTTGGCCAGGGCCCCCCTCCCGGGCTTTGGCCTCCGTGAGCATCCCCTCGAGGCCCTCCAGCTTCAGCGTGAGGTCCTTGATGGACTTGTTGGCCTCGGAGAGCTCCCCGGCCTTGCTGATGGCCGTGCCCTGCGCCTCCGTCAGGGCGCCATTCAGCGCGTCCTTCTCCAGGGACAGCTTCAGGGCCTACCCTTCAGCTTGTCCCGCTCCACCTCCAGCTCCTTCACCTTGTTGGCGTGAACCTGGGCCTGGGCATCAAGCGCCTCTTTGTGCCTCTGCTCCAGCTCACTGGTCCGCTGCAAGACAAGCTTCCCCACCTCTTCATCCTTGCCGCGAAGCGTGGTGGCAAGCTTCCCCTCGCGCGCGGCAAGGTCCTCCACCTGGGAGTTCAGTGCAGCCTCGTGCTGGGTCCGAGCGGCTTCCGCGGCGGTGGCCAAGTTCTTCGCCGTCTCTTGGGCCTTCTCGATGTCGGCCAGTTTCATGGTGAGCTCCACGTCGCTCTTGGCCAGCTCGCCCTGGGCGGTCCTCAGCTCCTTGTGAGCCTGGCAGAACCAGTCCTGCGACTTGGCGACGCGCTTCTGGAGGTCCGCCTCCGCTTTCTCCACCACTGCCGTCCTAGACTTGACTTTGTCCTGGCGGGCACGATGGAGCGCCTGGAGCCTCCGGAAGTTGGCACCCATGGCCTGGAGCAGCCGCTCCTCCTGGGAGCCATCGCCACCAACACTCGGCTCGTCGACAACCTCAAGCCCGGCGACGGCAAGCACTTCTTCGTCGAACACCTCTCCCTCGACGGGCGTCCTGGTGCTCGACGCGCCTAGAAGGTGGACGAACAAGTCTTCACTCACCCTCAGGTACTTGCCGGAGCCGGAAGCAGCAGAAGGGGAAGGCTGGTCATCAGCCACCTCCTCCTCCTCCTCGGCAGCGGCCCTGCCGGCCTCCCCGGCAGGCCCCTTGCCGATCTCCTCAGCGGCGGCCTTGCCGGCCCCCCCGGCAGGCCCCTTGGTGGCATGCAGATCTTTGTCAAGACCATGGACTGTTCAAGATCATATGAGGATTAAAAGACAACAGCCCTCGGCAAGATCCTTGCCAAGGAAGGCCACAAGACCCCCGGCAAGATCCTTGCCGGGGACGACAGCGCGCCACGGCAAGAACCTTGCCGGGCCACCCAGCAAGGCCCTCACCGAGGACGCCGGCAGGGCCACTGCCAGACCCACACCAACCAAGTCTCCGCCGCCGTTCGCATGCAGCTGCCAGCTCAACCAGCTGAGCAGGCACCTGCATGGCAACATGCAGCTCCCAGGCCAGCTCATCAAGCGCCTGCGTGGCGGCAATGCAGATCTTCGTGAAGGCTCCACCACCGCGCCACCTCAGCTGCCTGCCTGCCTACATGGCACCGCACGCATCGCTGGCCAGGGCGCGTGTCAAAGCGAGGAGGAGCGGCGACGGACGGGACAGGCCTCACCCCCGTCCCCGATAAAGCTAGGGGACACCTCAGCGGCGCATTAAATGCGTCTTGTCCTGTAATACGAGCGATAAGCTCGCAATACTGTACGCCTTTCCACCTCTTGTATGCCACTGTGGCAGCCCCTTTCGACTATAAAAGGAGGCCCATGGCATACTGGAGGGGGATTCGGCTCTTTGGAACTACGCACCCCACCATAGCTAGTTCGAGAGCTCAAGAACTCTCTGAAATACACCCACCAAAGCAGGACTAGGGTTTTACGCATCTTCGCAGCCTGAACCTGGGTAAATGATCCTTGTGCTGACTACTAATCCTGCTCTTCTCGCAACCCTGCGCCCCGGCAACCGTAGTAGGGATTCTTGTGCTCCCATAGGTGTCGTTCCACACCGACATCTAGACAACCTTTTCTTTTATGTTTACCACAGACCAGCCCAGTAGTTTTTTTTGTTCTTTTTGAAAATGGCTAGGCCAGTTTTTTTGTGATTTGTCAAGTAAGTCGCTTTGTCAGGCCTGTTGGGCTGCAAACTTTCAAGACGAGGAGAGCTTCATTCGGCTGGCCGAGAAAATGGCCTATCAGTAATGAGAAATGGGCTGTACATTTTTTAAACACATCAAACCGGCAATTAGTTTCAAATTTCTTCTTTTTAATTTTGTGATTTTAAATTGCATTGATTTTTATGCGTGGACAATTTGTTGGATTTTATATTGATATACATTTATTTTTAAAATCAGTTTGAATGTGACTCGAAATTTCAGGATTAAAAACAGTTCGGACCGCACCGAAATATGCAAAATTTCATATAATTTTTTAACCGTGGCCACAATATGGGCTGTAATGCTAACAAAAAGAATATGGGCTCCAAAAAAACCTTAAGAACTAGCAAATGGGCTGTAAATTATTAGAAATAATGGCAGATGGGCTGTAGGATGTTTCCCACAAATTTGAGGCTTTCCTAAAAAAAGGTTGACGCACAAGCAGTGACTGTTGGATGTCCATCCAACGGCCGCCGTGCTTCTTCAATCTCTGCTCTTCCTGCTCCAGCCGCTCAAACAAGCGCCGGCGGGACTGCCTGCTCCTCCTCCCGCGGTCGGCTGTGCTGCCGCGCAGGCCTCACCGCCCCACCGTACTCCCATCGCTGGCCTAGCCATCCCTCTACTTACCCACACCTGCTGTTATTCTCTGGCGACGGCAGCCGAACCCGTCAACCTTCGTACTCCTCACCACGTGGGCAGCCACTGCCGTGTCTTCCCCGGCTCTGTGTCGTTCCCTTGTAGGCCTCTCCGTCGTCCACCACCCTGGTGCTCTCGGCGCGGCGTGGTCAACATGGTCAACGAACGACATCCATCGGAAGTGGACTCTACGTGGAGAGGCTGACAACTGGGTCCATGGCCGCACACAAGGAAATGCCTCCTTATTACACGCGAAATAATGATTCCTCCACCTGACATCTGGGACCCACCGGAAGGGCCTCTGTATTTCGTGAAAAATATGTTCCCCCCGCTGACAGCTCAAACCCACCAGCTATATCTTCGCACGCAAGGAAGTGCCTCCTTATTGCACACAAAAAAATGAATACTCCCCCTGCTAGCTGGGACCCAGCATAGTGGGAGGCTCACTTGTGGGCCTACTAAGTTGACGGGGACGGAGGGCTTTGTCAACTTAGTCAATATGAACGATTCTAGCTCCAGTGACCGTACGATGTCCATCCAACGGCCGTAGTGCTTCTTCAACCTCTGGTCTTCTTGCTCCAACCGCCCAGAGCAGCGCCGGTCATGCCGCCTGCTCCTACCTCCCATGGCCGGCTGTGCTGCCGCAGAGGCCTTACCGCCCCCTACTACTCCCACCGCTGGCCAGGCCCTGCGGCGACCGCAGCCGAACCAGTGAACCCTCGTACTCCTCTCCACGTGGGCTTCCATTGCCGCATCTTCCCCGCCTCCGTGTCGTCCCCTTCCTAGGCCTCGCCATCATCCACCGCCCTGGTGCTCTCGGCGCGGCTTGGTCAACAAGGTCAAGGAATGACTTCCATCGGAAGAGTACTGTACCTGGAGAGGCTGACAGCTGGGTCCACGGCCGCAGCAAGGAAGTGTCTCCTTATTACGCGCAAAATAATTATTCCTCCACCTGACAGCAGGGACCCACCGGACGGGCCACCATATTTCGCGAAAAAAACATTTCCCCCTGACTGCTGGGACCCACCAGCTACATCTTCGCATGCAAGGAAGTGCCTGACAGTCGGGACCCACCCGGTCGAAGCGTACGTAGCGTTGTCATTCTAGTCGCGAACGTGTACGTACATACTGGTCGATGTAGAGGCGCGCACGTGTGGTAGTAGAGGCGCGCACGTAGCATGTACACGTACGTACAGCGGCTAGGGTGCAAGAAAGTAAATACGGCCATGTACGTACATACGGGCGGGGTCTCGAACGCCTACTCGCGCATACGTGCGGCCAGGGCTTGTGTACATGGCTGTGGCTGGGTCGGAACGGAGAAACTGCGTCATCGTCGTGTTCATGGGGAGGCAACGGAATGCGTCGTGTTCATCGGGAGGCAACGGAACGCGTGCTGTTCATCAGGAGCCAACCGGCTTGGACGGAACAGGCGATGGAAATGAGGCCTGGCGTACTACAGAACAGAGGAAACGGCCTTGTGTTCGACCGGCCACGGTGGAAACGGGATCCTGTTCATCGGGAGGGGTCTGGCGTACCGCAAAACAGAGGAAACGGGCCTCCTATGGTCGAAACGGGGTCCTGTTGATCGGGAGGGGTGTGGTGTACCGCAAAAAGGAGGAAACGGACTTGTGTTTGAGCGCTACGGTCGAAATGGGGGTCTGTTCATCGGGACGGGTGTGGCGTACCACAAAACAGGACTCCACGGGATACTGTTCATCTCCACCGTCGACCTCCTCCAGCCTCCACGGGCTACTGTTTATCCACCGTCGACCTCCTCCAGCCTCCACCTGCGACTGTTCATCCACGGGCTCCTGTTCATCCAGCCTCCACCACGCGCCCCTCCACCGGCTACTGTTCAACCAGCCCTCTCCACGAGGGTCCTGTTCAACAACCCCTCCACGGGCTACTCTTCATCCAGCCCTCCACCGGCTACTGTTCAACCAGCCCTCCACCGGCTACTATTAAACGAGCCCTCCACGGGGTCCTGTTCATCCAGCCCTCCACGGGATCCTACTCATCCATCGGCTCGATCGATCGGGGTACTGTTCATCCAGCGGCAATGGCCTCTACTACCACGGGTTCCTGTTCATCCAACCCCCACCGGGAACTGTTCATCCAAACCCCCCAACAACGCTCACTGTTCATCAAGGGAAGGAGGCAGCAGTGTTCGATTGGCTTCAGTTAGCAGCAGTAGCGAAGAAATCACTCGGCTTCAGTTAACAGCAAGGGATCGATCGATCGCTCGGGTTCAGTGTAACGCATAGCCTGCAGTGCAATCGCTCGGGTTCAGTTAGAGCGCAATGCTTCGTACACACGCGCGTACGTACGAGAGAAACACGCACCGCTCGGCCCCCGACCAGCCACCGTAACCGGGAACTCCATGATATTTTCCTTGCCCTCGCTTCTACCACGGTTTTTTCCGTCATGGACGGCCCAAAGAATGTCATGCAGCTGCGTCTCCGGCCCGCCCAGGACGAAAAGCCCATTTTCTGTCATGATTTTTTGTCATAGAAGTAGGACCCCACCACATCTATGATGATACCGGGTTTTGTCACAATTATTGTCATAGAAGTGTCAGAAGTATGACAGAAAAAAATTTCGTTCGGCCCAAAATGTCACGGATGTGTCTTTTTTTGTAGTGTACGTACGTTCAACTACGATCATGGTGATTGTCGTCTACAGAAGATAGCAATTTGTCGAGTTCCCAACCGCTCTTGGGGTTATAAGAATGCTTGTGTTGTCACTATCTTCGACAAGCTTGTTGCCGTTCTTCATAATTCGACTCGATGGATATTGCTAAAAAATCAATTTCTGTACACGGATGTGTACTGTGATGAAATTCAATATGAGGGTCTTGTGTTTGCTGCCACCACTCATGGCACTATTTTTGCATGGAATCATGATGCTTTCAGTATGTTTGTCTTCCACCGTAAATATAATTGTTTCATCCACATGCATGTGGGTTAGCTAGTTTCCCTTTACTAATTAACCTTCTTGTGTTTCCAAGGTCCCATGAACATTCCACCACCTATACTTGAAAAAAATTATAACCAAGGGGGAGATGACGATGGTGATGATCACGAGCATGAGGACGAGCAGGACCCATATACTAAGTGGCGCCTGGTAACTTATTCCGATGGATCACCTCTTCTTGTCTGTATAGAGGGCACTCCTGATGTTACTAAGGAAGCAGGTGTTGTCTCGGATGGTCGCACTCTCCGGACCTATTCCAACATCCGTTGTAGGGTATTCGGGATGGATACTAGTGTGCTAGCACCAACACCTACTCCCTGATTCAGTATTAATAGTCTTGGAGGAAACTCGCTCTTCCTTGGACAAAACTATCCAATGATGGTGAAAGGCGATCCAGCTGCTGTTGACACAATGTTACTACCATTTATGAGAAGCAACTATATCTATACGTCGGACATTGCTATGGTTCCCTACCGTGGCTATCACAATATGCGTCCTGATATAGGCCGCTTCAGCCTCGATGATCAGTCCTGCGTTGGTCTCGAGATTGACAATAGTTGGCCCTTCCCAGAGAATCACTTCTGGTTCAAAGCAAGCATTTCCAACGCCGATGAGTGGTTGAGTTGAAGTTCATTTCATTGCTTGTTATTTGTTGTGTGATGAAAACTTTAGTATTTATAATGTATCCTCGTTGTCGTTGTGGGTTGATGACCTGTTGTATGTAATGCTAAATGATATGCATGTGATAAACTTACTAAATTTATGAATGGCTTTCGAGTCGCTTCTCAGAGTGGGTGCTATGATGAGGCAAAATAATATTTTCCGAATACATAATTTCACGTGCATTGCAGCAGGTTATCGGATGAGTCCAATCAACAATAGTACTACTATTTGTACTAGCTTCACATGCTCCGCGCGTCGGGCAGGTGTTTTTACTGTAGCTGTGAATCCCTTCATCTTAGGTCCTTGGATGAGTCCAGTAGAAATTGCATTATGATGTTTGGGTTCAAACTTTCAAAACCTCTGCACTATCTCTACGTCTACGTATACGTAATACAAGAAGTTTTAAACTTGAGACCAGCCATCCACCCTCACAAAGAACACTTTTGACCCTAGCACAGACTCTAGGAAATTTGGCCACAGTGGGAGATGCGCCATATGTTAATGTGTTCGCTGTACGTAACCAGCACCTCGAATCCTCAATATATAGTAGGGTGGCATGGGCCAGAACAAGCATTCACGTCCAGGAGTACATTACATGCCACCAGCATGACTTCCACCTGACACCATATTTGTTGGAGTCTGTGCTACAGCTATCTCTTCAACCTCCTCGTTTCTCTAACTCAGCCATCGCGGGGCGGGCGAGGTGGGGGTTTGCCAATAGTCGGTTTCCTCAACTGCAGTCCCACTTGTAAGGCCAACTCCAACGCACGACCCCAAACAGACGTCGGTTTTGCCCGAATTCTGCCCGTTTGGGTAGGGCAATGGGGTCGTGTCTGGGCCATTTCTCGGATGTGGTGGCCATGCGCCCAACGCGCCGACACATCCCGGCCGCGTACATTTTTCTTTGCAAACACATATCTTTTTTTCATCATTGATTTTTGGTACATGGAAATACATCACCAAAATTTTATTAGAAAAGCAAGACCAAAGAAAACAAGAACCACAAGAATACATTTTAGAAGATATCCAACTTCCATAACTGCTCCTATAAGTTGTATTTGTGCCTTCTCGATGCATTCATTGATGATCTGCGGAGGCTCGATCTTGCTGCTTCTTTCTTCTTTGAGTGTAAAGAAGTAGACGTTGCTTCCTCGGATCTAATCTCATGTCTAGCCTCTATTCTGTCAACAAGTGCACTAGTCTCATATCTAGCCTCTATGCTAGCTAAAAGTGCTAGAACATCTACTAAATTGCGCTCCATCAATATATCGATGTACCCTTCTTCCCAATACCAAAACTTGCATCCATTCTACACAATAAAATGTTAAGTTAGGACAACTAGTCAAATCCGAGAGCACAACCGAAGCTAAAGTAGCGCATACCCCATCGGTTGAGCACTTGATGAACACCCATCCGGGATGTTCCGGCATTGTAGACACGCGGCAAAAGACCTTCTTTGGGCAGTCATCGCACGTGATGAGTGGCAACGGTGCGCCGACGAGCTTTTGGGCCAACACCTAGCCCGTCCGACCGCCATTCATGTATCTGCCGGTGGACCGCCGGCGGTGTAGATCCGAGCGGCTAGAGGAGGAGTCAGTACCTGCATGCGGCCTTGCCGGGGCCTTCCGGCCTGGTGCCCGGCCAGTCCATAGCGCGACGCGGCCTCCCACAGTAGGGCGAGCTCAAGCCCGACCGGATCCGCTCCAAGTCCAGCCGCCGGGTGTGCAAAACATGTAGCCGTGGTTGGGTAGCTCGGGGGCATCGAGGGAAAGGGGGTTGCGCGAGCGCGCGTCCGAGCTGCACGCGTTGGAGTTGGCCTAAGTGAAGATGCAAGACAGCACGCGTGTCCCTAGCGGCGTGGCGGACCAACTGTGTGGGGGTGCGAAGTGGCTTCGCTCGTGTGGGGGACTGAGGCCATTTGTTGTGTGATGAAAACTTTAGTATTTACTAGAATGTTGTGTTGGAACTAATCTATACCAACATGTATCCTCGTTGTCGTTGTGTGTTGATGACTTGTTGTATGTAATGAATGGTACATTTGCATATGCATGTCATAAACTCAATTTATGAATGGTTTTCGACTCACTTCTTGGAATGTGAGTACCGTAGTATTATAGCCAGCATCCGGTTATATGAAGTTGCCACATCACATAGAGCCAACCTAATATTGGAGTATGCTAGCACAATAGTTAGTTCTAGTTAGATCAACTAGAGCTAGGTGTCGCACGGAGGCCGAGAAATATGGTGATAGCGTGTCTGCGTGAGGTGGGCTTGTACGTAGTATGATGTAGGCACAGGGCTTGCCGTGTTTCCTACTCCTCCGGTCTAAATGTGGAGAAGATCTGGTCGAGTTCTTCCTCCTTTTGCTGACACGTGGGACATCCAGCATCCAGGTCGTGTCATGCAAGAAAATGGAGTTCTAGTTGAAGCCACGTGATGTGCATCTTGGGTTAAAATGTAAATAGAATCTTACTCTTGAGTAACTCCAAAAGTGGCCACCGAAGATATTCATTTGATTTGTTTTTCATCACCAGCACGTCGAGGTGAAAGATGTGCAGGTTCGGTGGGTCCTCTTGCGTTTTCACTGACATGTGGGACCGCATGTGAGCAAACAGACTATGGGCTCCACGCGTCTGCTGGCTGGTTGAGAAGAGAGAGAGAGAGAGAGGAGGGCTGAGCACGGACTCCAGGAAATTTGTTCTACGTTACCATCACCTCGATATAGGCTTGATATAGTGGGGTGGCATGGGCCATAACTAGCATTCACGTCTAGTAGTACGACACATGCCACCCACATGAGTCCCATCTGACACCAATTTTCTTGGAGTCCGTGCTACAACCATCTCTTCTCCCTCTTGTTTTCTCAGCCATCACGCGGTGGGCGGGGTGGGGGTTTGCCGATAGTCGGTTTGCACAACTGTGCTCCCACTTGTAAGTGAAAATGAAACACAGCACGCATTCCCCCTTGAGCGGCATGCTGGACCAACCTTGTGGGGGTGCGACGCGAACACGACATGCTTTTTCCTTTTGAACTTGTAACTTGTAAAATTTGGTTCTGCAACATGGCGCGACCAATAGATAGAAATAACGATTTTCCCTAGAGTAACGAGAAGTTTGGTCCTGGCGCGGTTCATGCATGGAGTACGTACGAAAATTATGAAGTTGATGCAAAATGTAAGATAATTACTAGTAGTACCATGTACTACTACATGGATTTGACGGAAAGATAAAGATACATACGGATCCATCAACGACATCCTCACGCCCTAGTGTGCCGGGTCACCAACCGACCTGTGAGGAGTAGTGGCGTTGGCGGCGAGCTCAACATGCTTCTGAAGAATCTCTAGGATGCTAAGACTAACATATTTCCCTCAAAGACGAGGGGAGGTAAGGAACTGCCATCCATTTCTGCTTTAGATTCCCTTCTGTTATAAGTAAGCTTGCAACACCACCACATGCTATCAATTCTAATGTGTCGCAAGTTATTGATGATGCTACTTCTGCTATGGATAATGCTAATGATGATGCTAGTACCTTGCTTGATAATGATGATGTTCCACTTGGTGACTTTCTTGATGAACAAATTGCTAGAGTAATACAATATGATGTTGTTGAATCTGATGATGAGCTTGAAACTGAAACTCCTAAAACACCTACTAGAACTAGCCTTCCTAGATATGAATTGCCCAAGGTAACGGAAGGTTATGTTATGAATGAGGAGACAACTAGAGATATTCTTGCTTGTAGGTATAGAGATGATCTAGAGAAATTATTATGCAAGTATAAAGAAAAATCTCTGAATGCTAGGATCAAATGTGATCCTAAGTTTGCTACTTCACCAATTTTTATTGATAATAAGGATTATGAATTCTCTGTCGACCCAGAGTTAATTACTTTGGTTGAATCTGATCCTTTCCATGGTTATGAAATTGAAACGGTTGTGGCACATCTTACTAAGTTGAATGACATAGCCACCCATTTTACTCATGATGAGAAGATTCGCTGTTACTTTATTCTCAAATTATTTCTGTTCTCATTAAAGGGTGATGCTTTAGGTTGGTACAATACTCTTGCTCCTAGTTGTGTGCGTAGTCCCCAGGATATGATTTATTACTTCTCTGAAAATATTTCCATGCTCATAAGTGTCGGATGTGGGGTTCTGGCAAACCCTTAAGGTTCGAACACTGTGGTGCGCGTGAAGTCTTTCCCTCCTACCGATCTACGCCCTAGCTCGCTAAGATCTCGCGGACGAACTCGACGAACTCGCAACACAGAAAGACACGAGGTTTATACTGGTTCGGGCCACCGTTTTGGTGTAATACCCTACTCCAGGGTGGTGGTGGTGGGTTGGCTCTTGGGCTGATGATGAACAGTACAAGGGAAGAACAGCCTCCTGAGGTTGAGGTGTTCTTGTGGCTAGGCTCTCGATCGGGTTGGATCAAGCTAAGATGAGATGCCCCTACTATGGCGGCTAGCTCTACTTATATAGGCCCTGGTCCTCTTCCCAAATAATGAGCAGGAAGGGAGCCAACAACGGCGGGCAGGTTTGAAGGGGGACAGCTAGTACCAGCTATCCTGACAAAAGCGGTCTTCGCCTGCGAAAAGCTTTGGTGGTGACACCGTCTTGGGCTCCATGATGACCTCCGTCTTGCCGTCCTCCTGGTCTTGGTCTCGTTGCACCAATATAGCAACCTTTGCATGCTGCCTCGGTAGTCCTCGCCTGCGCTGGCCTCCTTAGCACCAAAGAGGAAATAAGGACGCTGCGCCGGCCGGCGCCCGCCTGGTGTCATGCGTCATGGCCCACGTCACGAGGGCCTCGTGAGGTTTGCCCCGCCTTGATATCTCCGCTCCTCGTGAGCCTGCCTAGCTAGGCTACTCCAGAGGAGGTCTTGCGTCGTCCCCTCGCGAGGCTTGGACCCTCGCGAGGGTCTTGGATGCCTTGTTGATGAAGATGGGCCATACGGCCTGCTGCTTAGCCACGCTGTGGGCCGCAGGCAGGCAAGTCTGGGGACCCCCGTTCCTAGAACGCCGACAGTAGCCCCCGGGCCCAAGGTGCGCTCGGGCTTGGCTTCGTGGCGAAGCCAAGGGTCAAGTTCGGAGCACCGCGGGCTCTAAAAGCCTGCGGCCTCAGTTGACGCGTGGCGGTTGATTGGACGTGGGCGTCTCCGTTTCCCCACGCTGCCTCGGCAACTACTTGCCCTGACAAAGGCTGGCGCGGGCAGTTCTTTCCTTCATTGCTTCTTCCTTGCCTCGCTCCAGATCCCCTTTCTCGCTCTTCGCCGCTGCTATCTCCAGATCTGCTCCATCCTTGCCCTGCTCCTGCCGCCCATGGCGCCGCGCAAAGTCAAGACTTCCTCAGCATCGGCTTGGTATGAGCCAGCCCTCGAGGCGCCCACCGTCATGGAGAAGAGCCTCGCCTCCGTGCGCCTGCTGACGGCAGGCGAGAGCAATGAGTGGGGGAAGACGGAGCTCCGGCTCGCGTCCGACGAGCTGGAGCCTGAGGGGAGCACCTTCTTCCCCTTCTTCTCGAGCAGCGTCGCCATCGGGTTGGTTCCTCCCTTCTCTGATTTCTTTTATGAAGTCCTGGACCACTACGGGCTGCAGGCGTTGCATCTCCATCCCAACTCTGTCCTCCTCCTGTCCATCTTTGCCTACTACTGTGAGGTGTACCTGGGCGTTATGCCGTCCGTGGCGCTCCTGCGCCATTTCTTCTTCCTCCGCGTCAGCGGCGAGCACACCTCCGGGTGTGCTAATTTTGTCGCATGCGGCAAGACCAACTCAATCTCGAGCACCGGGAAGAGGGCCGACAACATCCGATCCAAATGGGTCATGATGGATGCCCAGCACGCTAACCCGCGTCTGGCGTTGCCAACAACGGCGCCCCCTCCCAACAGGGGTGGCCCAAGGCGGAGCTCGTCGATGAGCGGGCATCATTGGTGTTGGGGCAGATGATGACCACCCTGAAGCTGGGCAACGCGAGGGCGGCCAAGGTAACGGGGCGATGCTCCTGAGGGAGTTCTTGATGCTGCGGGTTGCCCCACTCCAGGCGCGCGCGCGCGCCCCCTCTGGGAGCTTGAAGAAGAGGAGAACAAGACCCGCCTGAGGCCAGGGGACCTCCCTAGCGATGAATTGGACGTCGTCCTGCGCCTCATAGTCGGGGACAACCAAGAGTACCCGCCTAGCGCCTTCGTTGCCCTGTTCCAACACAGGGACCGGGAGGAATTCGTCGCCTCCAGGCCAACTTTTGATGCGCGCGGGCTGGTGCCGCCGGCGCTTCCGGGAGTTCCTACGGCGCAGAAACCGGTGGAGGTGTATTCTAGTGAGTCCCGCGGAGAGGGAGAAGCGGAGGTGGACTCGGAGAAGACCCTGGAAGAGGTGGGGGAGACTTCCCCCCTGAGCAAGGCCGAGATTCTCCGCGCCCTTCCTAATGATGCTGAGGCCGACGCCTTCCAAGGGGAGAGGGAGCAACCCCTCATCCCGACGAAGGGTAGGTCGTTGCTGGTAGCCCGTGGTGCCGCCTCCGCCCTGGCACCTCCTGGGGCTGGCTCCGGCTCTGCCTCTGCTCCGCTTGGCGCCGCTGGAGCCCGAAAGCCTGCTCCTCAGGTCCCGAAGCTGTCAGGCTTCAAGCTTCCCAAGCAGTCAGTGGAATACATCATAGTGGATCGGTAAGTGTCTTAAGCTTCGCCTTGTCCTTGTTTGTACTCGTCATTTCCTGATACTCGCCCTTGGTTGATCAGGCCGACATCTTCGGCGAAGAGGAGGAAGGAAGACGCAGCGGCCGTGCCTCCCGCGGAGAAAGGAGGCAACAGCGCCCGCATCTCCCCGGCCCGATCGTCCTCGCGAGGCCAAGAGGAGCATCGCCGCGTGGAATCAGGCCCCATGGCCCCACTGGCTCCGGAGGTGCCGGTACTTGGCGCGGCTGACGAGGTCCCAGCTGCTCCAAAACCCGCGGTCTCCCAAGCCCTGGTGACGATGTCGCTTCCTCCAACTGCTGCACCTCCACTCCCTGGTTCTTCTGCTCCTGCTGCCGTCTTGGAGCATGCCCTTTCGGAGATGACCCAGCTGCAGGCGGGTCTCCTGAGCGCCGACCCGCGCCTGGTGGCCGGGCGTCTGGAGTTAGCCTCTGGCTGGCTTCACTCCGACCTGGCAGTTCGCGCGGCGCTGGGCCAGGCTGCTGCGGCTTTCGAGAAGGAGAAGCAAGGAGCCGCCAGCGCTGCAGCCGATCGTGAGGCGGCGCTAAAGGACGCCAAGGCCGCCCATGACCACTGCCAAGTGCTGGGAGGGCGAGCTGCAGAGCCTGCGTGACAAGCACGCCGAAGAGGTGCGCTTCCGCCAAGCGAAGGAGGAGGAGATGAAGGCCCGGGAGGAAGCCGTCAAGAACCGTGATGCTGAGTTGGCGGAGCTGGGGAAGAAGCAGGTCGCCGAGCGCAACCGGTTGGAAGAGTTGGAGCAGAAGATGGGGACGAGGGAGGCCTATCTTGATGCCAAGGCGCGAGTCATGGCCGAAGACCGCATGGCCTTTGCCGATCTCGAGAAGAGATCTCGCAAGGCGCTGAAGACGCTCTACGAGCACGGCTTGGAGAAGCCTCTGGACACCGACGAGGACGGCCCCGCCCAGCTGCTTCCTCTCGTGGTGAAGGCGCTCGAGGAGGTCGTTGATGGTCTCGGTCCCATGGCAGAGGCAGAAGCTCGCGTCCTGTCTTCAGCCGCGCTGACTCGCGTCTTTAGCCACCTGCACCTTCGCGATCCCAACGCTTGCCTTGACGAGCTGCTGGAGCCTGTAGCTGAAGATCAATACGAGGCGGCTGTCGTGGCCGTGCAAGATCAGGTGGGGGCCTTGCTGAGGAAGTTCTGCGGCTTTGTCTTCGCTCCTCTGTCCGGCGATGTCGTCGATCTTGCAGCTGGTGGTGAAGGTGAAGACAAACTTGCTCACGGGGGAGCACCTTCCGCGGGGGACGGCGACGTCTAGAGGTGACCCGCGGCCATTCTTCCCGTTCCATTCCTGCAACATGTATCAGGCCTCGTGGAGGCGTTTAGACTGTGAGGACAATATGCTTGTAATATTTGCTTCGAGATTTTGTGATTTCCTTCCTATTTGCTTTGCATTCTGAGTCGGCAGAGCCCGGCCCCGCGCATACCTCAACCGCCGTTAGGCCGACCGGAGACTAGGACGGACCAAGGAGCGAGGGGCTACGTGACCAGTTAGGCTCCTGAGTCGCGATGCTCAGGAGTCCCCCTTGACGCACAAACAACTTATAGGGAAAGTTCATGAGGGTATACTAATGTTCTACGTCGGCAGAGCCCGGCCCCGCGCATACCTCAACCGCCATTGGGCCGACCGGAGACCAAGATGGACCAAGGAGTGAGGGGCTATGTGACCAGTTAGGCTCCTGAGTCGCGATGCTCAGGAGTCCCCCTTGACGTGCAAACAATTTCCATACCTGCCCTCGCCGAGGCCTCGGGAGGGGCGCACGATGCCCAGGTCCGGGGGACCTGGTTGGGTGGCGTGCGCTTGGGCGTGACCCGAGTGCAGCCCCCGTGCCCGGCCCCCATGCATGGCTCTCCCGAGGGGAGGCGTTGCGGTAAGGCTGGGCGCTGAGCTCTGGGCTCCCTGAGGTTGGCACGACCGTGGGGTAGCCCTCAGTTGTTTATCACCAGCGCGGAGCATAGTGCTTCCGCTTGTGCACGGGCATAGCCGCTCCTCGGCAGTGTCGACAGCCAGCGCGGAGCATGGTGCTTCCACTTGGGCGTGGGATGGGGCCCCCCCTCCGGGAGGAGCCCCGAGGCGTGTACAGCCCCGCCCTGACACGTGGCTTGCACGGCAGGGCTGCGAGGTGTATCTGGGCACTCGTGAGCCAGCGCGGGACTCACGAGGCCCTGCCTCAAGGCGGGTTGCGCCTGGTCTTGAGTCTTGGTGATTGTATGTTCCTGCAAGACGGTTAGATGCAAGCACTCTACGTCCTCAGGTCCCGGCCCTCGAGTGAGCTCAGCCGCCGCTAGTATGCCAGGTCGCGATGCCGTGGTCAAGGCCGGGGGTGAGGGCTGGAGAGCCAGTAAGACCTCCTGAGTCACGATGCTCAGGAGCCCCCCTTTTAACGTGCAAGCGAATTGCATAGGATGAACATACCCGTGGCGGGCGGTAATCGAGCAGGCGATAGTCGTTGGCAGGCTAAGCATGGAGAGCAGATCAACTTGGACAAATGCACGAAGATACATGCCACCGGGTCCGGCCCGAGCGGCTTGGGGATGATGCAACCCGGGGGGCGCCCCCCAACAAGGTAAGCTAAAGACATAAGCAAAAGGGATACATGCCACAGGGACGGACCCATGTGGCCTGGGAATAATGCAGCCCCAGGGGTGCTCCAGCTTAAACGATCTTGGAAGATGTCACCTGGTTCTGTAGATGAAGTAGAGTTTGTGCAGCTGAAGGCGCGCGTTGAAGAAATGACTCCTCATGAGCCATCGGGACCCCGAGCCTCGGGAGGCTCTGGGGGTTCAGGAGGTTCCCTGAAGACCGTCTCCATCTCCTCCAGGACGGCGCGGTACCTGGCTTCCTAAGCCGCCAGGACACGCCGCAGGTCGCGTTGATAGGCTGACGCCACGCTCGGCAAGCCGAAGGGCATGCAAACGTAGTTGTGCGGCGGGCCCTCGCAGCACCCACACGCGAAGGCCAGAAACGCTCGTGAGATGCGGCCCTGTTGAGCCCAGGGACGTCGATGCAGACACGTAGCCCAGCATCCTCACCAGGATGCGGAGCTGCCCCTCGTGAGCGGCTGTCGCCGCGCATGGCCCTTGCATCTTGCAGTTCCTGAGTGGTCTTGGTGATGAACTCCTGAGTGGTGGGCACTCCTTGCCCTGTGCTCTCCCGAGGAACACGTGCCGCGAAGCACGCTTCCAAGTGGTGCCCAAGCGCCTCCCTCGTGAGGTTGGCAAGGTCTGAGGCCCTCCAGAAGAGAGCCCCCGAGCCTTGCCCGAGGAGGGCGCCGGGCGCACTTTCCTATGCGATGGAGGGAGGCGCCCCTGGAGCGGGCGCTGATCCTGATGAGGCTCCTGCCGCGACGCCATCCTCTTGTGGTCCTGCGCGGCGCGGCAGCTTCTTCTTGGGGATGGCCTCCGGAGGGCCTTCATTTCTGCTATCGGGGTCGTCAATCGCTGCGGCTTGAAAGGCGCGCTCAAGGGAGCACACCGCATCCCTCTCTTCACACGGGACCGTGATGATTCCTCCGCTTCCTGGCATCTTGAGAACGTTGTAGCCATGATGAGTGACTGCGATGAACTTGGCCAGGGCTGGATACCCGAGGATGGCATTGTACGGCAGGCGGATGTGCGCGACGTCGAAGTTGATGAGCTCGGTGTGGTAGTTCTTGCGCTCCCCGAAGGTGACAGGCAGGCGGACCTGCCCTATCGGTGTGGTGGAGCCGTCGGTCACTCCTGAGAAAGGCTTCGTTGGCTGGAGCTGTTCATATGGCACATGGAGGTTGTCGAACGCGTCGACGGATAGGACGTTGAGCCCTGCGCTGCCGTCGATGAGGGTCTTGGTGACCTGCACATTGCTGATGACTGGAGAGCACAGCATAGGGAGGGCGCCAGCGGTGGCTGCGCACTTGAGCTGATCCGCCGAATTGAAAGTGATGGCGCATTGGGACCATCTGAGCGGGCACGTTGCCTCGAGCTTGGGGAGCACCGCGTTCACCTCGCGAGCGAACCGTTTGAAGATGCGCTGAGAGGCTGGGGCCTGGGCGCCGCCCAAGATGCAGGCGATTGCACGCGGCTCCTGGAAGCCCCTAGCCCCCTCGTCCTGGTGGTGGTCGTCGTTTCTTCTTGGTGGCGGCAGCGGGGGAAGACCGGTGTTGCCCTGGGGGCGATCCTCACGAGGCGGGTCCCTCCAGGCACCCTCGCGAGGTTGGTCCTGCCAGCGGTCCTCACGAGGCCAGTCGCGCCACTCCTGGCGCGAGCCACGGTCGTCCTAGCGTCCGCCTCCTTGTCCTCCTCCACGGCCGTAGCCCCGGTCGTTGCGCTCGGGGCATCGACCGTAGCGTCCTTCCCGTATGGCTCTGAGCTCTTGACAGTCGCTGGTGTTGTGGGTGTTCAGGTTGTGGAAGGCGCAGAACGGTCGGCCGTTCTTGGATGACTCGGGCTGATCTCTGCCCCGCTTGGTGTCGGGCTCCGCTGCGAGCACAACTGCCTCCTTGCGCTTCATGTCCTTGGCCTTGGCCTTCTTCTCCTCCGCGCCCGCGGCTGGCAGCTCAAGGAGAGAGAGGCGCCCCTCCTCGGCTCTTGCGCACTTGGTCGCCAGGTTGAACAGCTCCTGAGATGTGTAGAGCTCCTCGTGGATGGCGAGCTCTTCCTTCATCTTGATGTCACGGACGCCGTCTGAGAACGCGGAGATGATGGCTTCGTCTGTGACCTTGGGGATCTTGTGGCGGGTGTTGTTGAAGCGCTGGATGTACTTCTGGAGGGTCTCTCCTGGTTGTTGCTTGATGCGGCGTAGGTCACCCGCGGCCGGTGGGCGGTTGCGAGTGCCCTGGAAGTTGGCGATGAAGCGGTCGCGCATCTCGTCCCAGGAGGAGATCGAACCGTGCTGTAGGTTCAGGAGCCAAGAGCGGGCTCCATCCTTGAGAGCCATGGGAAACCAGTTCGCCATGACTTTTTCGTCGCCGTTGGCCTCTTCGATACTCAGCTCATAGAGCTGCAGGAACTCCGCGGGGTCGGCGGTGCTGTCGTAGTGAGGAGGCAGATCTGGCTTGAACTTGCCTGACCAGGCGACGCTACGCAGCTCAGGGATGAAGGCGCGGCAGCCGGCCGTGGTTGCCGGGGCTCGCTTCGGAGGTGGAGCTTGGTCTTGACGAGGTTCGCGCTGCACCGCTGCGGGTGGTGCGCGGTCTTGACGAGGTGGCGCAAGGAGCGCAGGCGCAGCTTCTCGCGGCCGCGGGATTTCTTGACAGCTTCTCTCTTCGCGCGCGGGCACCGGGCGCGGCGGATCACACCGCGGAGCCGCGCGCCTTGGTGCCAAGGCACCGTCTTAGGGCTGAGGTGGTGGAGGCACGCCATGAGCCTCCTCGCCTGCGGCTGGTTGAGGGGGAGGCAGAGAGTGGGACGGTGCCGGAGAGCCCCCTGCGGCGCGGACGAGCTCGGCGACGCGGTCGAGCCACTCCTTGTAGAGGTCGTCGACGGGGCGGTAATGCAGGAGTTCGTTCGCCGCGAGGAGCGCGCCCCGTGCCTCCATGGGAGCGCGGCGCGCGTGAGACGAAGAACCAGCAGGGGTCAGCGATGGAGTAGCGGTACGGTCGTCCTAAGTTTGCTACTTCACCAATTTTTATTGATGATAAGGATTATGAATTCTTTGTCGACCCAGAGTTAACTACTTTGGTTGAATCTGATCCTTTCCATGGTTATGAAACTGAAACGGTTGTGGCACATCTTACTAAGTTGAATGACATAGCCACCCATTTTACTCATGATGAGAAGATTCGTTGTTACTTTATTCTCAAATTATTTCCGTTCTCATTAAAGGGTGATGCTTTAGGTTGGTACAATACTCTTGCTCCTGGTTGTGTGCGTAGTCCCCAGGATATGATTTATTACTTCTCTGAAAATATTTCCATGCTCATAAGTGTCGGATGTGGGGTTTCGGCAAACCCTTAAGGTTCGAACACTGGGGTGCGCGCGAAGTCTTTCCCTCCTACCGATCGACGCCCTAGCTCGCTAAGATCTCGCGGACGAACTCAACGAACTCGCAACACAGAAAGACACGAGCATGGTGTAATACCCTACTCCAGCGTGGTGGTGGTGGATTGCCTCTTGGGCTGATGATGAACAGTACAAGGGAAGAACAACCTGTTGAGGTTGAGGTGTTCTTGTGGCTAGGCTCTCGATCGGGTTGAATCAAGCTAAGATGAGATGCCCCTACTATGGTGGCTAGCTCTACTTATATAGGCCCTGGTCCTCTTCCCAAATAATGAGCGGGAAGGGAGCCAACAACGGCGGGCAGGTTTGAAGGGGACAACTAGTACAAGCTATCCTGACAAAAGTGGTCTTCGCCTGCGAAAAGCTCTTGTGGTGACGCCGTCTTGGGCTCCACGATGACCTCCGTCTTGCCGTCCTCCTAGTCTTGGTCTCGTTGCACCAATATAGCAACCTTTGCCTGATGCCTCGGTACTCTTCGCCTGCGCTGGCCTCCTTAGCACCAAAGAGGAAATAAGGACGCTGCGCGCGCTGGCGCCCGCCTGGTGTTGTGCGTCATGGCTCACGTCACGAGGGCCTCGTGAGGTTTGCCCCGCCTTGATATCTCCGCTCCTCGTGAGCCTGCCTAGCTAGGCTACTCCAGAGGAGGTCTTGCATCGTCCCCTCGCGAGGCTTGGACCCTCACGAGGGTCTTGGATGCCTTGTTGATGAGGATGGGCCGTACGGCCTGCTGCTTAGCCACGCTGTGGGCCGCAGGCAGGCAAGTCTGGGGACCCCCGTTCCCAGAACGCCGACAATAAGAAACAAGCTGCTTTACAGGAAATATCTAACTTTGTGCAAAATAAGAAGAGAGTCTCCCACAAGCTTGGGGGAGTCTTTGCCAGTTACTTAATTCTTTGCCTGATCATCCTCTTAAGAAAAATGTAATACTTGATATCTTCTATAACGGACTAATCAATGCTTCTACGGATTTCCTAGATAGTTGTGTTGGTTGTCTTTTTAGGGAACGAACTGTTGGGAAAGCTGAAGAATTATTGAATAACATATTGAAAAATTATGATGATTGGACTCTTCCTGAACAACCGGTTAAACCCACTCCGAAGAAGAGGGGTATATTATATCTCAGTCCTGAAGATATGCAAGAGGCAAAGAAATCAAACAAGGAAAAAGGTATTAAAGCCGAGGATGTCAAAAAATTTACCTCCTATTGAAGAAATACATGGGCTTAATACACCACCACTGCCTAAGGTGGTAGAGCCAAATTCTCTAATGAAGTTCAGTGATAATGACGATCCTCACAATATGCATCCCAGCCAATGCCTTTATGAGTTTGAAAACTATATTAGAAAACAGGACCACTTCAATGCAAATGTTATGAAACAATTGAAATACAATTCTGATATGATTGCTCGCTTGAGTGACTTGTTATTTAGAATCTCAAATGATGTTAGAGGTGTTGGAAAGCATGCTTTTATGGTTCAAACTCAGTTAGAACAAGTTGCTAAATCACAAAGAGAATTGCTTGATGAAATGAATCATAATATACATGACTTTGTTGTTAGAGTTGCAACTAGAGGAGGTAAATGACTTAGGAACCTCTTTATCCTGAGGGACACCCAAAAAGAATTGAACAAGATTCACAAAGAGTTAACACTGATGCACCTAGTCCGTCTAGAAAGAAAAAGAAGAAGAAAAATGATAGGACTTTGCATGCTTCTAGTGAACCTGAAATAGAAAAACCTCCTAATAATGATAATGGAATTTCTATCTCTGATGCTGAAACTCAGTCTGGTAATGAACACTCACCTTCTGATAATGAAAAAGATAATGATGAGGTTCATGAAGATTCTCAACCAAATAATAAAGAACCAGACAATTATTTTGAGATAGAACCACCTGTTGATCTTGATAACCCACAACCTAAGAATAAAAGATATGACAAAAGAGACATCATTGCTAGAAAACACGGTAAAGAAAGAGAACCGTGGGTTAAAAAACCTATGCCTTTTCCACCTAAGTCAACAAAAAAGAAAGATGATGAAGAATTTGAAAGCTTTGCTAAAATGTTGAGGCCAGTCTTTTTGCGTACTCGCTTGACTGATATATTAAAAATGCCTCCTTATGCAAAGTATATGAAAGACATCATACTAATAAGAGAAAAATACCAGAAGCTGAAATCTCCACTATGCTTGCTTATTATACTTTTAAAGATGGAGTACGTAAAAACTTGGAGATCCGGGAATACCAACTATACCTTGCTCTATCAAAAAGAATTATGTGAAAACTGCTCTATGTGATTTAGGAGCTGGCGTTAGTGTTATGCCTTTCTCTTTATATAAAAGACTTGATTTGAATAAACTCACACCTACTGAAATATCTTTGCAAATGGCTGACAAATCAACTGCCATACCTATCGGTGTTTGTGAGGATGTGCCCGTTGCTGTTGCTAATGTTACTATTTTGACTGACTTTGTTATACTTGAGATGCCTGAGGACAACAACATGTTGATTATCCTTGGCAGACCCTTCTTGAATATTGCAGGGGCTGTTATTGATTGCAATAAAAGCAATGTCACTTTTCATATCAATTGTAATGAACATACGGTGCACTTTCCAAAGAAACAATTCCAAGTGAATGGTATTAATGTTATTGAAAAATCTTCGACAATCACTATTGGAAGTTTTCAAATACCTCAACCTACTGTCAAAAAGAAATATGAAATGCTTATTGTTGGGGACATTCATATCCCCATTGAGATAACTTAGTGTATTACGATAGTCTTCGGTTTCATGCTAATCGAAAGTGGTTGTTAATAAGACCTGATCAACCTTATTAATGGATCATTTTTTAGCAGTATGAAGTTGATGAATTTAGTAAGCACTACCTTCTGTCCCTACCTTTTGTTTTCTGTTTTTATTAGTTAAATAAAATAAAATGCCATGTTTTGTCTGTTTTCTGAATTTCCCGTGCAATAAAAAAATAACCCAAAAATAAAATTTCTCAGAATGCCCTGAAAATTTTACACGAATTTTTTCTGAATATTTAAGAATTTCTGGTGCAAATAATATCAGAGGGAGGTGCACCAGGTGGGCACAACCCACCTGGGCGTGCCAGGACCCCCAAGCGCGCCTTGGTGGATTGTGCTCCCCACATGGCCCCCTCACTTATCCCTTCACACCACATCATCACTTACCTCGAGAAAAAAATTCTCCATTGCTCTCTCTCCCGTGTTCTTGCTCTCAAACCCGCGGATTTCGATCTCTTTTCTCGAAGCTCTGTTTCCGAAACTGTTTTGCGGGATTGTTGGTTGGTATGTGACTCCACCGTTTGTCCAATTAGTTTTTGTTTCAGTGGTTTATATTTTGAATAATTAGCTACTCTTGGTGGTGCTGTAGATGAGCTTGCATGTTGAATTCTTAGAGTTCTAAGTAGTTTGAATGCTTGCTATGGCCTCTATGCATCCCTATGAGTAGTTGCTATAATTTTTTTGAAGTTTTGTTGAGAAAAATTTGTGGACTAAATTTTTTAGAATTTGTGTTCATAGGAAAAGGATGAATATCTTTAGGAAGTTTGCCACTAAGAAGCACTCCAAGGGTGTTATTGGGGAGTCTTCTGACACTGATCTCCATCCTCGGAGGTTGGTGGAGGTACGGTCGTGCGAATGGCCGCACGCCCAGTTCATGGAAGAGGCTGGAATCCTTCAGGAGTTCACACAATATGCTACTAATGCCAGCCTCACCGACTTCATCGCAGCTGAATGCGAACAGTATAATCTCCTCACAAACATATTTGTTCAAAGTTTTACTTTCCTTCCTAGGAATAATCCTCCTGAGGTGCGGTTTGATTTATATGATGAAACCCATCAGATACCACTTACTGAGTTTTGTAACATATGCATGATCCCTTCTGATGGGAGCTTAGCCGAGCCTAGGCCGGCGGAGTTTGAGGCCTTTTATCGTACCTTGACGGTGGGAGATGAGAGTGGGGTGTCGGCCATCACTGCCACTAGCATACACTTTCCTCCCGTGCATTATTTTACTTATTTATCGCTAAGTGTTTGCTTGCTATGGAAAAGGTGGGTGTGCTCAGTGCACCAGACTTTGCTGTTGTACGCCGTGCACTAGAGGGCGATAACACTTATAGCTTGGGAGCTGTTGTACGCCGTACTATTGTGGCAGACTTTTCCTTTTGAACTTGTAACTTGTAAAATTTGGTTCTGCACAATGGCGCGACCGATAGGTAGAAATAATGATTTTCCCTAGAGTAATGAGAAGTTTGGTTCTGGCGCGATTCATGCATGGAGTACCTACAAAAATTATGAAGTTGATGCAAAAGGTAAGATAATTACTAGTAGTACCATATACTACTACATGGATTTGACGGAAAGATAAAGATACATATGGATCCATCAACGACATCCTCACGCCCTAGTGTGTCGGGTCACCAACTGACATGTGAGGAGCAGCGGTGTTGGCGGTGAGCTCAACGTGCTTCTGAAGAATCTGTAGGATGCTAAGACTAAGATATTTCCCTCAAAGACGAGGTGAGGTAAGGAACTGCCATCCAGTTCTGCTTTAGATTCCCTTCTGTTATAAGTAAACTTGCAACACCACCGCATGCTATCAATTCTAATATGTCGCAAGTTATTGATGATGCTACTTCTGCTATGGATAATGCTTATGATGATGCTAGTACCTTGCTTGATAATGATTATGTGCCACTTGGTGACTTTATTCATGAACAAATTGCTAGAGTAATACAACATGATGTTGTTGAATCTGATGATGAGCTTGAAACTGAAGCTCCTGAAACACCTACTAGAACTAGCCTTCCTAGATATTAATTTCCTAAGGTACCGGAAGGTTATGTTATGAATGAGTAGAAAACTAGAGATATTCTTGCTTGTAGGGATAGAGATGATCTAGAGAAATTATTATGCAGGTATAAAGAAAAACCTCTGAATGCTAGGATCAAATGTGATCCTAAGTTTGCTACTTTACCAATTTTTATTGATGATAAGGATTATGAATTCTCTGTCAACCCAGAGTTAATAACTTTGGCTGAATCTGATCCTTTCCATGGTTATGAAACTGAAACTGTTGTGGCACATCTTACTAAGTTGAATGACATAGCCACCCTTTTTACTCATGATGAGAAGACTCGCTGTTACTTTATTCTCAAATTATTTCCGTTCTCATTAAAGGGTGATGCTAAAGCTTGGTACAATACTCTTGCTCTTGGTTGTGTGCGTAGTCCCCAGGATATGATTTATTACTTCTCTGAAAATATTTCCATGCTCATAAGAAACAAGCTGCTTTACAGGAAATATTTAACTTTGTGCAAACTAAAGAAGAGAGTCTCCCACAAGCTTAGGGGAGTCTTTGCCAGTTACTTAATGCTTTGTCTGATCATCCTCTTAAGAAAAATGTAATACTTGATATCTTCTATAATGGACTAACCGATGCTTCTAGGGATTTCCTAGATAGTTGTGCTGGTTGTGTTTCCAGGGAACGAATTGTTGGGAAAGCTAAAGAATTATTGAATAACATATAGAATAATTATGATGATTGGACTCTTCCTGAACAACCGGTTAAACCCACTCCGAGGAAGAGGGGTATATTATATCTCAGTCCTGAAGATATGCAAGAGGCAAAGAAATCTATGAACGAAAAAGGTATTAAAGCCAAGGATGTCAAAAAATTTACCTACTATTGAAGAAATACATGGGCTTAATACACCACCACTGCCTAAGGTGGTAGAGGTAGATTCTCTAATGAAGTTCAATGATAATGACAATCCTCACAATATGCAACCTAGCCAATGCCTTTATGAGTTTGAAAACTATAATAAAAAACAAGACCACTTCAATGCAAATGTTATGAAACAATTGAAATACAATTCTGATATGATTGCTCGCTTGAGTGACTTCTTATTTAGAATCCCAAATGATGTTAGAGGTGTTGGAAAGCATGCTTTTATGGTTCAAACTCAGTTAGAACAAGTTGCTAAATCACAAAGAGAATTGCTTGATGAAATGAATCATAATATACATGACTTTGCTGTTAGAGTTGCAACTAGAGGAGGTAAAATGACTCAGAAACCACTTTATCCTGAGGGACACCCAAAAAGAATTGAACAAGATTCACAAAGAGTTAACACTGATGCACCTAGTCCTTCTAGAAAGAAAAAGAAGAAGAAAAATGATAGGACTTTGCATGCTTCTAGTGAACCTGAAATAGAAAAACCTCCTGATAATGATAATGGAACTTCTATCTCTGATGTTGAAACTCAGTCTTGTAATGAACACTCACCTTCTGATAATGAAAAAGATAATGATGAGGTTCATGAAGATGCTCAACCAAATAATAATGAACCAAACAATGATGTTGAGATAGAACCACCTGTTGATCTTGATAACCCACAACTTTAGAATAAAAGATATGACAAAAGAGACTTCATTGCTAGAAAACACGGTAAAGAAAGAGAACCGTGGGTTCAAAAACTTATGCCTTTTCCACCAAATTCAACAAAAAAGAAAGATGATGAAGAATTTGAACGCTTTGCTGAAATGCTGAGGCCAGTCTTTTTGCGTACTCACTTGACTGGTATATTAAAAATGCCTCCTTATGCAAAGTATATGAAAGACATTATACTAATAAGAGAAAAATACCGGAAGCTGAAATCTCCACTATGCTTTCTAATTATACTTTTAAAGATGGAGTACCAAAAAAAACTTGGAGATCCAGGAATACCAACTATACCTTGCTCTATCAAAAAGAATTATGTGGAAACTGCTTTATGTGATTTAGGAGCTGGCGTTAGTGTTATGCCCTTCTCTTTATATAAAAGACTTGATTTGAATAAACTCACACCTACTGAAATATCTTTGCAAATGGCTAACAAATCAACTGCCATACCTATCGGTATCTGTGAGGATGTGCCCGTTGTTGTTGCTAATGTTATTATTTTGACAGACTTTGTTATACTTGAGATGCCTGAGGACGACAACATGTCGATTATCCTTGGCAGGCCCTTCTTGAATACTGCAGGGGTTGTTATTGATTGCAATAAAAGCAAGGTCACTTTTCATTTTCAATGGTAATGAACATACGGTGCACTTTCCAAAGAAACAATTCCAAGTGAATGGTATTAATGTTATTGAAAAATCTCCGACAATCACTATTGGAAGTTTTCAAATACCTCAACCTACTGTCAAAAAGAAATATGAAATGCTTATTGTTGGGGACATTCATATCCCCACTAAGGTAACTTAGTGAATTACGATTGTTCTTTGGTTTCATGCTAATCGAAAGTGGTTGTTAATAAGACATGATCAACCTTATGAATGGATCATTTTTTAGCGGTATGAAGTTGATGAATTTAGTAAGCACTACCTTTTGTCCCTACCTTTTGTTTCCTGTTTTTATTAGATAAATAAAATAAAATGCCATGTTTTGTCTGTTTTTGAATTTCCCGTGCAATAAAAAAATGACCCAAAAATAAAAGTTCTCAGAATGCCCTGAAAATTTTACACGAATTTTTTCTGAATATTTAAGAATTTCTGGTGCAAATAATATCATAGGGAGGTGCACTAGGTGGGCACAACCCACCTGGGCGCGCCAGGACCCTGTCACAGCCTGATTTTTGGCCCTTTCTTTTTCATTTGATTTTCTAAGGTTTTTGCTTGAGTTTTCTTTTTCTGTGGCTTTGTGGTCTAGAAACTGAAGAAGATGACCTCTTCTTTATTTCCAGAGTGGCTTGTCATCCTCAAATCCTTCCCTAGATCATATCATTTCCATCCTAGCCCAATCCCAATATTCTTTTTATTGGGAATATTCCTTTTCTATTAAAGGAATCATCCTTTTTGCCCTAGGTTGTGAAGCAACCTATATTTCCATCACTCCTAAAATTCCCAAATAATTCTCATAAATTGTTTGGGTCATATATTCCTTAAATATGTCAAAATATTTCATTTTACATGTTTATCATCATGCTCAAATAATTCATTTCCTATTCTGTCCTAAATGGCACGTTGTGAAGCAAGTGCTATTTTCCTTTTTCCAAGTCGCCTCAAACTCCTTGGACACCTTTTCATGTCCATATCATTGACACATGCCAAAATGCAACCTCATTTTCCTAGTAGTCATTTAATTATGATTTTCCAAAGTTTCTGTCCAGAAAGAAACTTTGTGAAGGAGGTACAAGCTAGGCATATCCAAATGATTTTCAATTTTGCATGGACCTTAACATCATAAAATAATAGCCCTCCACCAAAGTTGAGCTCATTTAATGCCTCAATGTGAGCACAGCTTCAAATCTTTGATTCTGTCCAAAATTTCAGTTTGTGAAGCAAGTATATTTTATCTTGCTTCATAATGGCTGTAAATTTTTCTAGGCCTTCTCATATCCATATAAAATCCCTCCACAAAGTTGTAGCTCAATCCATTTAGCCAGTTTCCCTCTAGAATTTCTGCAAGTTTCTGGTCAGTGGGGATGTTTGTGAAGGAAGTACCATTTTGGTTTATCCAAATGGTGTGAAACCTTTTTCAGCATCTTCATATGACCAAATAACCCTGCCATGCCAAATTTCAGCTCAAGTGGCTTCTCCATTTGAGTGCACCATCACGATCTTCATTCTGGACCAGATTACTTAGTTGTAAAGCAACTATATTAATTATTGGTCCATTTCCATCCAAAATTCCCAGGATCGTAGTCCTTCCTATCCTAAACACCCCAGACAACTCCATTTGACCCAATTAGCTCCCTGTTGATCAGCAGTACTCAGCCAAAACTGATACAGAAAATTTCAGGCGATCACTCACATCTCTCCTTTGCACTTCTGCGTGATCTATCACCTCCCTCGTCCTCTAGTATGAAAGTACTAAACTCTAGACAACGTTTCCCTGCCTCTTGCGTCCTCTCCTTGCCGTTCGCAGTGGTGACCACCGCCCTGGCACGCCATGGACGCGAGCTGAGCGGCGTTTTGTTCGGGCCCCTCCTCAGTTCGTCGTGCTCGCGCGCCTCGTCGTGTCCAACAGCTAGCCCGCGTTGTCCCCGTTCCCCTGGAGCCGTCTCCACCTCCCGAATCTTCCTCGCTGGCGCTCGTCGCCGTGCGCCCACGGGCGAACTGTAGCCGACCGGCTCTGTTCGCACCGCGGCAGCTTCCCTCTCTTGTCCCCGAGCTCCGCTCGTCTCCGTGACCTCTGGTGCTCGTCCGTTCCCTCCCGGTCGTCTTCCCCGAGCTCATGCGCGAGAACACGCGTCCGCGGCGACGCCAGCTCGGCCATGACCTCGCACGGTTATAAGTAGCCCCTCCCCGCGCAGCCCGAGCACTCCAGCAGCCTCACCTTGCTCCCAGGAACCTTCCTAGCCTCTCCATTAGCCTCCAGGAGCTCTCCTCGCCCTCCCTTGCCGCCATGGCCGCCGCCTCGGCCGTTTCAAATTCGGGGCCAGTCGAGCTTCCCCCTCCCTCCTGACCCCACCAGAGAAGTCCTCTCGACCCCCTGATCCTCCCCACCTACTTGCCCCTCGCCGGAGTTCCCCGTAGCCCCGTAGCCCAACCCCACCCGAGCCGCCGTCCGCCCCATCTCTAGTCGTCGCCTCCCAGTTCCTCCTCGACGTCTGTGTCCAGCCGGGACGGAGGCGGCGTCCTCCCCCGAGCTCGTCGGTGGCCGCGGCGTCCCAATTTATGCCCGGAGTCGGCCGGGGTCCTCGCCGGCGCGCGCGGCCTCCTCTGTTCTGGAGCGAGCGTCGGGAGGAAGAAGAGGAGAAGCGGGAGGAGAGAGAGGAGGGAGTTCACCAGGCGATGGGACCCCCTGGTCAGCCACTCGGCGTTGACCCTGCTCCGTCCAGCTGGATAAGTGACGGGCCCTACATCCCGTGGGACCCGCCCGTCAGCGACCACGCAGCCGACCCCGCCTCTGATGACGTGGCAAGTGGAAACGTATTTTGGGCGTGTACGTTTTCAACTTATGAAAGCGTATTCCTAATTTACGCCTCTGCCTTATCCACTCAGGGACCCGTCTGTGAATATTCTTTTTGCAGAAAAGTCCCTGATGTTCCAACCCTCATATCTCCGCAACCGTAACTCCGATTTAGGTGAATCCAACGCCCACGTCTTCGTCTCGTCAAGACCGTTATGTTCCCACCATTTTCACTATGTTTCAGCCTTCTGAAAATGACCATTTTGCCCTTGCCCCAATCAGCCCCCTCCGAGAGAGAACCTTTCCGGCAATTCCTTCCGCGATCTTTCCACACTTCTCCCCGGAGCCTTCTTCATCCCCAGGCAAGCCACAACCACCATTTGCATGATAGCCATGCAGAAGCATTGGTTTTCAACTTGAATCTTAAATAACTGTTTGTTTGCTTTGCTGCTATTGTCGTTATTTCGGTTATGCTTATGGATCTGTGTTTACCGTCATGCTTTGTTTTTCTTGCACTCTGTTATTATGTTCTTCATGCTAGTACTACTTTAATATTGGCCATGCTTGGTAATAATACATGTTGGTGATGGTCTTCGGTGCATGACTATCGTTTGTTCCGAGTACCGTTGTTATTCATGTTATTTTGCACCAAGTTGGTTAAATATTTGCATGGTAGTTTTATCGTTTGCATGATATTTATTATTGATGCTAGTGTTCATGTCATGCTATGAGTAGTGTTCTAGTTGTGATATTCATGCTCGTTAGTATGCCATGCTCATCTGGTTAAATGATTAAATGTTGTTGTTATGCTCGTTGATTATGTTGCACCCCCATGGTCATGTTGATATCATGTTCATGCATTGTAGTTGCATCATGTTATTTTTATCATGGCTCAGCATATTGCATTCAAGTTTAATCGGATTAAATTGAACTTGAACAACTGTTGGCTGAGTCATGGTGCCACCAGATCGCGCTGACCAGTGCAACCACATTTGCCTTGTGTATGGGAAAGGCCCTAACGGGTCTATTGTCATGCCTCTCGCTGGTGCCTCCAACGTAGGGAAGGTTATGCGCGGGCGCTACCTTGGCCAGGTAGGACGGCATAAGCCTTGTGAGCCCGAGTTGTTTGCGCGCTTTGTCCCCGTTTGGGACCATTTTTGCCACGACGGTGGCCGTAAGACCTTTGGTAGGCATGGGCCACCCAGGACTGAACCCAAAAGGGGTGTTGGTCGGAGTGGCCGGGAGAGTGCCATGGCAATAGATCGGATTTGTCGGAACGCCGTTGGTCCACCCGAATGGGAGTGCGAGGCCATGGGTTTCATGGTGTGGGTACAGTGCGCTACCTCTGCAGAGTGTGTGTGTGTGTTAAATCTATCGATAGCCACGCCCGCGGATATGGGCCTAGTTCGTGTCAGTCACACTATGGGTCAATAGTAATAATAATGATGTGCTTAATAACAACCTTCGTTCGATGATGAAAGAAGTTGGTTGATATTTATGTGATCGTGAGAGGATCACTTTAGTATCGTGAATACCAACTTGTTGGATATTTGGAATGTTATTCGAGAGTCAAGGGTAAAGTTCAAGCTCCTTGTGTCATAAATGATTGCTACGGTATTGTTAATACCAAGCTTGGTTGGATCCTGAGATGATCGTGTGATATCCGTGATGGTAAGTGATACATGTGATGGTTACAAGGTAACCAGAGCAGAGTAAGTTGGTGCATGATAGTTTCATCATGTTGCATGCTAGGCTCATCTTGTTCATATGTTCATGCCATGCTCGTATTGTTCTAGCTGTATCATCTTGTTCATGCTATGATTGATTTGATAGTATCATGTTAATCCTTGTAAACCTGTAATTGCCATGCTATTGTTTGTCTTGATTGCTTTGGTTGCTGTGAGCTTGCAAGTACATTCAATGTACTGACCTGGCATATCATGCCAGCTTGCAGGTCATGCCGGATATGATTTCTTGTTTGCCGTGGATTCCTTGTTTGCGAGCTAGGATAAGCGTTCCAGCCAGAGTCCCTGCGGAGTGGAGTTCACCACCGTCGTCGCTTTTCCGCTACCAGTAGTCATTCCACTGCATCGTGTTGTTCTGCTGCTTGCATAGAGAAACCGTGGCAGGCGTAGTGTCGTCGTGCCGATATAATCCCCTTGTACCCCAATAGATTGCAATAAAGAGCTGATTTATTCTATGCTAAGCAGTGCCGTATTCCAGAAGACTTCTCCTCGATCTCTGGGCTGGAATACGGGGCGTTTCGATTTCTCTGAGCCGGGGTGCCACAGACCCCAAGCGCGCCCTGGTGGGTTGTGCTCCCCACGTGGGCCCCCTCACTTATCCCTTCACACCACATCATCACTTACCTCCAGAAAAAATTCTCCATTGCTCTCTCTCCCGTGTTCTTGCTCTCAAACCCGCGGATTTCGATCTCTTTGCTCGAAGCTCTGTGTCTAAAACTGTTTTGGGGGATTGTTGGTTGGTATGTGACTCCACCGTTTGTCCAATTATTTTTTGTTTCAGTGGTTTATATTTTGAATAGTTAGCTACTCTTGGTGCTGTTGTAGATGAGCTTGCATGTTGAATTCTTAGAGTTCTAAGTAGTTTGAATGCTTGCTATGTCCTCTATGCATCCCTATGAGTAGTTGCTATCAATTTTGTGAAGTTTTGTTGAGAAAAATTGTGGACTAAAAATTTCAGAATTTTTGTTCATAGGAAAAGGATGAATATCTTTAGGAAGTTTGCCACTAAGAAGAACTCCAAGGGTGTTATTGGGGAGTCTTCTGACAGTGATCTCCATCCTCAGAGGTTGGCGGAGGTACGGCCGTGCGAATGGCCGCACGCCCAGTTCATGGAAGAGGCTAGAATCCTTTAGGAGTTCACACAATATGCTGCTAATGCCGGCCTCACCGACTTCATCGCAGCTGAATGCGAACAGTATCATCTCCTCACAAACATCTTTGTTCATAGTTTTAGTTTCCTTCCTAGGAATAATCCTCCTGGGGTGCGGTTTGATTTATATGTTGAAACCCATCAGATACCACTTACTGAGTTTTGTAACATATGCATGATCCCTTCTGATGGGAGCTCAGCCGAGCCTAGGCCGGTGGAGTTTGAGGCCTTTTATCGTACCTTGATGGTGGGAGATGAGAGTGGTGTGTCGGCCGTCACTGCCACTAGCATACACTTTCCTGCCGTGCATTATTTTACTTTATTTATCTCTAAGTGTTTGCTTGCTAGGGAAAAGGTGGGTGCGCTCAGCGCACCAGACTTTGCTGTTGTACGCCGTGCACTAGAGGGCGATAACACTTATAGCTTGGGAGCTATTGTGGCACGTCGCCTTCATATTAATAAGTCCAATGGTAAGATACATGGTGGGATTTTTGCTACTCGTTTGGCGGCTCACTTCGAGGTTGAGATACGCCTCCATGATCACCCTCTTACCAAGGTTTACCTGGACCGCGCAGCAATGGATCACCACCATTTTACTGATATCGAATCTCCTAACATTCCTATTCCGTATAACCTGGTTTTTTGCATTGAAACTCGTGATATTATTCCATTGCTTGCTCCTGCTTTGTTTGATTCTGTTGCCAGGGGGGATATAGGATTATGCCTGCGGACATCATCGCCTACCAGAACGATCAGGCTGCTGCAGAGGCAGCGAAGGAGCCTCAGCAGTGGGATGAGTGGATGCCCGCTCCTCAGTACCCAAACTACTATCCAGGCTTCTGATTTATTACCAAGTTAGGCCAAAAGCCTAAGCTTGGGGGAGTACGTGTTTCCCACCGACATTACATTCATCTCCACTTATTCCATTTGTCGGTGTTCTCACTTTTTCATTGTATCATCCATGCTTAGATTTATTTTCTTGCTTTCTTCTTGTGTGTTTGAAAAACTTTAGAAAAACCAAAAAAATTAGTTGTAGTTAGTTTACTTTCTATGCATGCTTAGTTGTAGTACTAAAATGAAAACCGAAAAAGATTTCCTTGTTCTTCCCTTGCTTGTTCGGAGCTTTACCGTGTAAATAGTTTTTCTTGTTTTTCTTTTTCCCTTTTGTTTGCTTGTTCAAGAAAACAAGAAACTCCAAAAACATTTTAGTTTGTTTCTCTGAATTCCTATTCTTTTTATTCGATTTGTACTGAGGAGAAGACCGCGATGAAAATGTTGAGTGGCTCTCGTATGAATAATTGTTGATCTTATAAAGAGCCCATTTTACCCTGTCTTCTCCTGTTGAATAAAATATTTTGTAGGTTCCAGCTTAGTCCACGGCACTCTTGCACTATTGTTATTTTCATATCGTTCGGTCGTGCAAGTGAAAAGCAATAATGACGACATTCGATGAACTGGCCGTGGTCGAGAGAAACGGGTATGAACTCGACTTGTTCTGTTTGTGTAAATATGTTTAATCTAGTATCCATGATTCAGCCCATTATGATTAAACATGCTTGCAATGTGTCGGTGTACAAAAGAAGGGGCGCACCTTTGTACCCCTTTACCTGTGCACGGGCAGGCGGAGCCGCGCCCACGGTCGCACCAAGCAGAACAGGGGAGGTAAACCAAGGCAAAACCGAAGCCCAAGACAGCCAGGGCAACGCCAAGACCAAGAACGCAAAGAAGCAGAGGGGCGGAGCAGTTTCCCCCGGCAAGACCCTTGCCGGGGACTACCTCAGTAGCCCCGGCAAGACTCTTGCCGGGGCAGCGCGCCCAAACACCAACAGGGCGAGCCACCCTTGAGCCCACGTCCCCAACACCATCAGCCACGTGGGGCCAGGGCTCAGGAGGCACCTCCGTGGTGGCATGCAGATCTTTGTGAAGACATATTCAAGATCAGATGAGGATTAGAAGACAATGATCCTCGACAAGATCCTTGCCGAGGAGATCCACGAGACCCCCGGCAAGGCTCTTGCCGGGGACGACAGCGCGCCACGGCAAGACCCTTGACGGGCCCCCGCCTTGCCGGGGACGACAGCGCGCCACGGCAAGACCCTTGACGGGCCCCCCGGCAAGGCTCTCGCCAAAGACGCCAGTAGGACCACTGCCAGGCCCGCATCAGCCAAGTCTCCATCGCCGTTCGCATGCAGCTGCCAGCCCAAACCAGCTGGGCAGGCACCTGCGTGGCAACATGCAGCTTCCAGGCCAACTCAGCAGGCGCCTACATGGCGGCATGCAGATCTTCGTGAAGACCCTACCACCGCGCCACCTCAGCTACCTGCCTGCTTACATGGCGCCGCACGCATCGCTGGCCAGGGCGCGTGTCGAAGCGAGGAGGAGCGGCGACGGACGGGACGAGCCTCGCCCCCGTCCCCGATAAAGCTAGGGGACACCTCAGCGGCGCATTAAATGCAACTTGTCCTATAATACGAGCGATAAGCTCGCAATACTGTACGCCTTTCCACCTCCTGTATGCCACTGTGGCAGCCCCTTTCACCTATAAAAGGAGGCCCATGGCATACTGGAGAGGGATTCGGCTCTTTCGAACCACGCACTCACCATAGCTAGTTCGAGGGCTCAAGAACTCTCTGAAATACACCCACCAAAGCAGGACTAGGGTTTTACGCATCCTCGCGGCCCGAACCTGGGTAAACGATCCTTGTGCTGACTACTGATCCTGCTCTTCTTGCAACCCTGCGCCCCGGCAACCGTAGTAGGGATTCTTGTGATCCCATAGGTGTCGTTCCACACCGACATCTTTGGCGCGCCAGGTAGGGGGCAACAATTGTGAGAATCTGGTCTAGTAGCTAGCCTAGCGTTTCTTCATCGCCATGGCTCCCAAGAAGAAGACGGCCACGGCAATCGGCTCGTCGGGGGCCGAACGGCCCGTACCGCTACGGGCGAGCAGCGGCCCGGTCGCGAACAGGACCCGGGCCGCGGTCCGCGAGCACCAGCATCACTCTGGCAGTCAGAGCCTGGTGAGCGGCGTCGTTCGCACACCCGACGATCGGCCGCACGTCGCCAGATCCAGAGACGGAGCTGGGGCCCCCGCAGGCGCCGCGGGGCCCTCCAGGGGTGTCATTGTGCCACCTCCGGGCGGCACAGCGACCTCCAAGACACCCAAGCCGGCGACCACTGTGCGCTCTTCCCATGGTGTGCGCGACGAATAGCGTCACCACGCCGGCGACCCAGGGCACCGCCGTGGGAAGAGCCCTGTGCGTCATCTGCGGGATGAAGTTGTTCAGCATGCCCGCTGAAGTGCTGGCGAAAATGGCGCGCAACCGCTGGGCCGTGGTGGAGCTCCTTTTAACATGGTTAGAAGTCGAAGCACGCCATGGTCCACGCAGCTATCGCCGCCACCCACGCCAGCTGAAGCTTTGGCGCGCGCGCAGCTGCTCCTCGACTTCCCTCCTACTGCAGAGAAGCTCGACAAATGGAGGGCCACCATCCGGAGCCTCGTTGCCGTCGCCAACAAAGATGATCCGCGACCGGCGAGGCCCTCGGGGCGGCGCTCCACTGAGCCACCACATGCTGGCACTGGGAGGACCGGGGGAGCTGCGGCCACGGTGCACTCTCCTCCTCCTCGCCAGCCGCCGCGGGCGTCTGCTCGTCGTGACGACGCTTGTGATAACATATCTATAGCATCGTCCGACCCGCGGACCCACCGCGACCAGCGCCAAGTTCTTCGAGAACGAGCTCACGAAGATGCTCGGACCACTATTGAGCGCCGGCGTGATACACGCCACCAGTCGGACAAGCAGGCGGGACCCGCTATGGACCACCCAGCACCGGGGGGCTCCGGGCAGCCTACCTTACGAGGTGGGCTGCCCGGCCTTTACCCACGAGCTGCGGCAGTTCCAGTGGCCGTCCCACCGCACGTTCAAGCCCGACATCGGCGAGAAGTACACTGGCAAGACCCATCCGTCTGAGTTCCTCGGCATCTACACCATCGCGATGCAGGCGGCCGGAGCTCGCGACGACAAGGCGCTTGCCAATTATTTCCCGCTAGCGCTGAAGCCCAATGTTATGTGTTGGTTGATGCACTTGCCAGCGGATTCCATTTCTTCTTGGTCGGATCTCTGCCATGAGTTTGTTGGCGCCTTCACAGGAGGCCACCAAGCTCATGGCCATGCCAGTGATCTGCATATCATTCCCCAAAAGGAAGGGGAAACCCTGCGCAAGTACATCCAGAGGTTCAGCCGGGTGCAGTACAACATCCCTGACGTTCGTCTCGCCGCTGTGATCAGCGCGTTCCACCAGAACGTGTGAATTCGCAAGATGCGCGAAGAGCTGGCGATGACCAAGGTTAAGGATGTGGCCGAGCTCTACGTTCTGGCCGATAAATGCGCTCGGGCCGAAGAGGGAAGGAAGTACCCTGGCGAAGACGCCGGTGCGGAAACCGACTCTACCAACGAAGACGCCGCCACCCCGACGAAGAAGGGCCGGCGTCGCAACAGGAAACGTAAGGGCAAGGCCGTACTTGCCGTCGAGGGGTCTGACGACACCGGCGTAGCCAAGAAGGTTAAGGTAGACGGCCCCGGCAAGGAGATTGCGGGGTGCGCCGCCTGCCGGGCCTTAGCAGCTGCCGACAAGCCAGGGGGCTCCGGCAAGCAGTACTGCAAGATCCACCGCACCAAGGGCCACGACCTCCAGAACTGCCGACAAGTTGAGATGCTTGCTGAAAAGCAAAAGGCCGAGTATGAAAGGCGGGACAAGGAGAAAGGTCAGGACGGTGCCGAGGGATCCGGCAAGAAGCGTGGCGGCCAAGGAAGCCGCCCCGGCAAGGACAACCGGCAAGAGAGGCCCGCCCGGGGCCGTGACAAGAAACAAGAAGACGATGATCACGACGAGGACGACGAGTCCGGTGAGCAAGAGTTCCAGAAGGCTACGGAGGCCATGTGCGTCGATGGTGGCGCCTCGCTGCATACTTCTCACCGCCAGCTCAAGCAGTGGGCGCGTGAGATTACAGCGGCGGAGCCGTCGTTCGACGCTCAGAAGCCGCTGAAGTGGTCCAGCACGCCCCTCATCTTTGACGCCGAGGACCACCCTGACCGCACGACCGCGGTCGGGTGTTTGCCATTGTTGGTCTCACCAACGATACGCAACCTCAAGGTGAACAAGATGTTGGTTGACGGCGGGGCCGGCCTGAACTTGATCTCGCCCGTCGTGATCAAAAGGCTACAAATTCCTGATGAAGACCTCGAGGAAACGGGCACGTTTCAAGGGGTCAATCCGGGGAGGAGCCAGCCGAAGGGAAAGGTCACACTGCCCGTGACGTTTGGAGGAGAGTTGAACTACAGGACGGAGAGGATCATCTTCGACGTGGCCGAGATCCCCTTGCCCTACAACGGGATCCTCGGCCGCCCGGCACTAGCCAAGTTCATGGCGGCATCACACTACGCCTACAACATGCTAAAGATGCCCGGGCCGTTGACCATCATCTCCGTCCCCTCCGACAAGAAGGACGCGCTGATTTGCGCCGACCAACTCTACCGGGAAGCAATTGCAGCAGCTGCCGTCAAGGCACCTGCTCCTGCCGCTGAAGGCCCGGGAGGGAAGAAGAAGCCCGGCAAGACCTCTCGCACCCACTCCGGCAAGCGCACCTCCTCGGAGTGTTGTGCTACCGTCGAGGACGTGCCAGAGAGCTCTACCGGCAAGAGCAAGAAATCCAGAGCTGAGCCGCCGCAGACCAAGAAGGTGTCCGTCAGGGAGGATGGCACGGGAGGGGCCTTCACCATAGGCTCCACCCTCGACAGCAAATAGGAAGGCGCGCTCGTCACCTTCCTGCGGGCGAATGTCGACGTGTTTGCGTGGCAAGCATCCGACATCCCCGGTGTTCCCAGGGAGGTGATTGAGCACCACCTAGCTGTCTGTCCTCATGCGCGGCCCGTCAAGCAGAAGGTCAGAAAGCAGGCTCTGGAGAGGCAGGAGTTCATCACAGAGGAGATCAGGAAGTTGGAAGCGGCAGGTTTGGTGAGAGGAGTGCTCCACCCGACGTGGTTGGCCAATCCGGTAGTGGTGCGCAAGGCAAATGGGAAGTGGAGGCTGTGTATTGACTACACAGATATCAATAAGGCTTGTCCTAAGGACCCCTTCCCGTTGCCGCGCATCGACCAGATTGTCGACTCCACGGCCGGGTGTGATCTGTTGTCATTCCTCGACGCCTACTCGGGCTACCACCAAATCTTCATGACAAGAGAAGATGAAGAGAAGACAACATTCATCACCCCATGTGGTACGTATTGCTTTTTACGGATGCCTTTCGGGTTGAAGAGTGCTGGCTCGACGTTTGCAAGAGCAGTCCAAATTGGTTTTGAACCCCAGCTCCATAGAAATATGGAAGCATACATGGATGACATAGTGGTCAAAACCAAAGACGGGGCAACTCTTGTGCAAGATCTGGAAGAGACATTTGCCAACCTGCGCAAGATCAACCTCAAGCTGAACCCTGAGAAGTGTGTCTTCGGCGTTCCGTCCGGCAAGCTTCTCGGGTTCTTTGTGTCGCAGCGCGGGATCGAGGCAAACCCAGACAAAATCAAGGCTATTGAGCAGATTGAGGCGCCCAAGCGGATCAAGGATGTGCGTCGGCTCACCGGCTGCGTCGCCGCCGTGAGCCGATTCATCTCCAAGTCCGCCGAGCGCGCCCTTCCTTTCTTCAAAATCTTGAAGAAGGCAGGGCCAATGGAGTGGACCCCAGAAGCCGAGGCAGCATTGCAGGATCTGAAGAAATACCTTTCCTCCACGCCAATACTGGTTGCGCCTAAACCACAAGAGCCGTTGCTACTGTATCTGGTGGCGACGAATCAAGTGGTCAGCGCCGCACTAGTGGCACAGAGGGAGGTCGACGAGGAGGCAGTGACGGCGGCAGAACCAGCGGATGGCAAGCCAAAGATTCCCCCAGCAAGGCCTAGTGCCGGCAAGGTGAGGCCCCCGGCAGAGTCTGATGCCACCAAGGTAGTGCCCGCGCAGTCGAGTGAGGTGGTGCACAAGAAGAAGATGATGCAGCACCCGGTTTACTTTGTCAGCTCCCTCTTGCAGGGAGCTAGGTCGAGGTACTCCAGTGTGCAGAAATTGCTCTTCGGCCTCCTTATGGCCTCGAGGAAGCTGCGTCATTACTTCCAAGCCCACGAGATCACTGTCGTCACCCGCCTCCCGTTGCAACGGATACTGCATAACCCAGATGCAACCGAAAGAATTGTGGAATGGGCCTTGGAGTTATCAAGTTTCGGTTTGAAGTTTGAAAGTACCTCGACAATCCAGAGCAGAGTCTCGGCGGAGTTCATTGCAGAATGGACCTCAACGCCTGACGAAGAAATCCAGGAGACCACTCTCCCCGGCAAGGAAGCAGACCGCGACTGGATCATGTACTTTGATGGGGCTTTCTCGCTGCAAGGCGTCGGTGCCGGCGTGCTACTCGTCGCGCCCACCAGAGAGCACCTCAAGTGCGTGGTCCAGATGCACTTTCCCAGGGAGATCTCCACCAACAACACTACGGAGTACGAAGGGCTGCTTGCCGGTCTCAGGGTCGCGACAGACCTCGGGGTTAACAAGCTCATCGTCAGGGGTAACTCGCAGCTCATTGTCAGACAGGTCAACAAGGATTATCATAGCCCATTGATGGAGGCTTACGTAGATGAGGTGAGGAAGCTGGAGGAACGCTTTGACGGTATCCAAGCGGAGCACATCCCCCGAATGGAGAATGACATTGCCGATTACCTGTCGAAGCGTGCTGCATTCAAGCTACCTGTGGAACCAGGTAGCTTTTTGCTCCGGTTAACTCAACCATCCGTCGAACCATCAACGGGGCAGAACAAGCGAAGGAAGTCAGGTCCCGGCAAGTACTTTCCTACCGAGCCCCCTGGGGCTGCTGGCAAGGGTGCTGCCACGGACGCTGAGCCTGCGAAAGGGCAACTGGCTCCGGCAGGGCGTCAAGCCCTGGCCATGGAGACAGCCGCGCCCATGGCTAAGGAAATGCCTTTGGTCCTTGCCGTCGAGCCCCAGGCTCCGGCATGGGCACAGCATACTGTCCGATTCCTCCAAACAGGGGAACTTCCTGAGGAGCAGGAGGAAGCGGAAAAAGTAGCCCGCCGGTCCGCCCTATACAAGTTCGTCGACGACGTCCTGTACAGGAGAAGGCCGAACGGTGTGAAATTGAAATGCATTCCCCGGGAGGAAGTACTGGAGCTGTTGGCAGAGATACATGGAGGCATATGTGGCTCCCACATAGGGTTGAGGGCCCTTGCCGAAAAGGCATTCCGGCAAGGTTTCTTCTGGCCCACTGCCCTCCATGATGCGACGACACTAGTAACCAAGTGTGAAGCGTGTCAGTTCCATTCAAAGAAGCTTCATCAACCAGCTCAAGCCCTTCAAACAATCCCTCTCTCCTGGCCATTCTCGGTCTGGGGGCTCGATATACTGGGCCCTTTCCCCCGCGCATTTGGGGGCTTTGAGTACTTGTACGTTGCAATCGACAAGTTCACAAAGTGGCCGGAGGTGGAAGCAGTGAGAAAGGTGACTGCTCAGTCAGCTGTCAAGTTCTTCAAGGGACTGGTCTGCCGTTTTGGTGTGCCAAACAGAGTCATCACCGACAACGGCACGCAGTTCACAAGCCACACCTTCATGCAATACATTCAAGACCTCGGCAGCAAGGTCTGTTTTGCTTCCGTGGCACACCCACGGAGCAACGGCCAAGCGGAGAGGGCAAATGCTGAAGTGTTGCGAGGCCTAAGGACGAAGACCTTTGACAAGCTGCACAAGAGTGGAAGGCGCTGGATTGATGAGTTGCCGGCGGTTCTTTGGTCGATCAGGACGACGCCAAATCGAGCCACCGGTCAGACACCCTTTGCCCTAGTATATGGGGCGGAGGCAGTTCTCCCCACGGAACTCATATACGGGTCACCTCGAGTGCTCGCTTATGATGAGCTTGAGCAAGAGCAGTTGCGGCAAGATGACGCAATGCTCCTTGAGGAAGATCGTCTTCGGGCGGCTGTGAGAGCAGCACGCTACCAGCAAGCCTTGCGCCGCTACCATAGCCGCAAGGTTCATGCCCGAAGCTTTGAGGAAGGCGACCTTGTTCTTCGGCGCGTTCAGTCGGCCAAGAATTCCAACAAGTTGACGCCAAAGTGGGAAGGCCCTTATCGGGTAATACGAGTCACCAGGCCCGGCGCAGTCCGCCTGGAGACCGAAGATGCTGTCCCAGTGAGCAACTCCTGGAACATCGAGCATCTTCGCAAGTTTTACCCATAAGGCGCGGCTTGCCGGGCCTCCCGGCAAGCCACCTTTTGTACAAGCTTTGCCGGCAAGGCATGTAACCCTTTGTACAAAGCCAGGCGCAGACCCTGAGCATAAATAAATGAAGCGCTGGCGCCCTAAGTTATAGCATGCATGCTAGGTCGAGTCTCTTCCTTGGTTAGGGTTGATAGTGCTTAGCGGCGACTAACCCCTAGCCTAGAGGTCGAGTGCGCGTCTATCTGTTTCTTTTCTGTCCTCCTTTGGTTCGCAGGGCACATGAGCACTTCTGCTGAGCTACTTGGAAGAAAGGAAACGGACCGGCGTCCCGACCCCGGCAAACCAGAGTTGCCGGGGGCTGCAAGCACAAGGATCCAACCGCGGCAAGACAAGGTTGCCGGGGGCTGCAGATCCAGATAAGTCTTTCATCCTCTATCATGCATTTCGGAACGGAACTGGGATATGTGAAACCTCATTTTATTTCTAGGCCACCGTGCTCCCCTTTTCTATACCCAAGGATTATCTCCTGGGCCCGGATTTGGTTGTAGTCGCGGTGGCAAGGAAGTAGAACGAGGAGCCTAAGCCCGCTTCATCCCTGCCTCCGCCAAGGGCGCGAGAATGGTCGAGCGAAGTGGGGGGACGGCAAGGCCTGTTGCCGGGCGAAAAACGTTTATCTTAAATTGTAACAAGGATTCGCTCCTTGTCGCGGGGTCTACCCACGAACGAAAAACCCGGCAAACATCCCTTTTTCATTAAAAACATCCCACATAGGTACAGTCCGTACGGAATGAAAAACATGAACAAGGGGGATTACAAGCTTTAAATTTAACAAGGCCCGAAGGCTTACAGATTAAAAAGAGATGAGATGCCCGTAATCCCTTTCTTGTCCCTCTCCTCAGGAGGCAGGTCAAGGAGGCGAAAGGGCAAAAGGGGCGCCTAGGTGAGCTACGAGCAGCAGAAAGCACCAAGAGAACACCTCGGTGGCTGCCCATGGGTGGGCCGGTGATGACGGTGCCGGGAAAGGAGCTGGAAGACGAGGCGGCAGGACCGGTAATACGCGATGAAGGCGTCGGTGCCTGCATACTCCGAGTTGACGGCCTTGCCGCCCGCCCTCTTCCTCTTCCGCAGCCTCCCGACGCCAGCCACCCAAGGAGACGGCCCCGAGAAGTTCAAGGAGCTGGCCCCACCCCCGGCAAAACTCTGCTGGAGGAGCGACCAGGTGCAGATATTGCTGCTGCCACACCCGCCCAAGCGCGGGGCGTCGGACGCCTAGTCGGACTCATCACCGTCATCTGCCCGCTGTCCTCCTCATCACTTTCGCTCGAGGAAGAGCTTCCATCATCGAAATCTCCGTCGAAGGAGCTCTCCACACAGCACTTCAGGCGAGTCCCGAAGTCTCTGAAGACCTTGACGGAGAGCAGGCCGTCCTCCATTAATTTGAAGTAGAGGACGAGCCCCGCCATCAGGTTGTGGATGCGAGCGAACGTCTTCCACCCACGACGGAGGTACATGACCCGAGGAGCCGAGAAGTCGACATCGACCCGCGTGCCCCCATTCCCACAGCCCATCATGTGCAATCTGAGGGATTGGGGCGGGTCACGCTCCATCTCCCGAGCAAACGGGCCGGGAAGACGAAGACGGCGACCCGGAGGCCGGTGCAGCCTGATGAAGAATTCGCGGGGCTGGTCTCCGACATGGCCTTCCATCAGAAAAGGCATCATTGGCGGGGGCAAAGCCGGTGCGCCGCCCCGTCCTCCTCTTCCCCGAGCACTACGACCTCTGCCCCGGCCCCGCCCACGGCCTCGCCCCCTCCCCCTTCCCCTCGCGGCCGGCTCCACCACCGCGGGCTCAGGAGGAGGAGGGACGCGCTGTCGAGCGGCGACCCTCGCCGCCACCGTCGAGGGACCAGGATTCCCTTTCTCCATGGCGAGGGAAAGGAAGAAGCAGAAGCGAGAGGAGATAGATGACAGAAGAGTGCGGGACGCCATCCCCCTTCCCCCTCCTTATAAAGGGGCGGGGTCGGGGCTCGGCCGCCCCGCTCGGCCAATCCGGCCACCAGAGGCGCAGGGAATAGGGACCGACCCGCTGCCCCAACCAGCGACGGCCCGGTTTCCCGCCTTCACCGCTTGCCACCCCAAGCGCATGGAGGACGCGCGGCGAACATGCAGAATCGAGGGGATGGGTGAGGCGACCTCTCCCCACCCCGTGATCATGGGATGTGGACGCCTTGAAGATCGCGACCCAGCCCCGCGCGGTAAATGAGCCGTGCCTCCAGGCCTCCCTCTTTTTATGGGGAAGGCATGAGCCGCCTCTTTACCATGATGTGACGCATGCATGTGGGAACCGCCCCACGCATGCCGCCCACATCACGCGCACCCCTCCACCCCGCGCCACACCGCGCGCGGGTCGTGGGAGCGAAGCGCGCAAAAAGTTTTACCGCGGTAAAAACCGCCCCGCCTGCCCGCGCACTGTTTTGGGCCTGGCCCAACAATGTGTCGCGCTTATGTGTGGCCCAGGCCAGGGGGCTCCTGACGGTGTACAAAAGAAGGGGCACACCTTTGTACCCCTTTACCTGTGCACGGGCAGTCGGAGCCGCGCCCACGGTCGCACCAAGCAGAACAGGGGAGGTAAACCAAGGCAAAACCAAAGCCCAAGACAGTCAGGGCAACGCCAAGACCAAGAACGCAAAGAAGCAGAGGGGCGGAGCAGTTTCCCCCAACAAGACCCTTGCCGGGGGCTGCCTCAGCAGCCCCGGCAAGACTCTTGCCGGGGCAGCGCGCCCAAACATCATTAGGGCGAGCCACCCTTGAGCCCACGTCCCCAACACCATCAGCCACGTGGGGCCAGGGCTCGGGAGGCACCTCCATGGTGGCATGCAGATCTTTGTGAAGACATATTCAAGATCAGATGAGGATTAGAAGACAACAATCTTCGACAAGATCCTTGCCGAGGAGACCCACGAGACCCCCGGCAAGGCGCTTTCCTGGGATGATAGCGCGCCACGGCAAGACCCTTGCCGGGCTCCCCGGCAAGGCTCTCGCCAAAGACGCCAGTAGGACCACTGCCAGGCCCGCATCAGCCAAGTCTCCATCGTCGTTCGCATGCAGCTGCCAGCCCAAACCAGCTGTGCAAGCACCTGCGTACCAACATGCAGCTTCCAGGCCAACTCAGCAGGCGCCTGCATGGCGGCATGCAGATCTTCGTGAAGACCCTACCACCGCGCCACCTCAGCTGCCTACATGGCGCCGCACGCATCGCTATCCAGGGCGCGTGTCGAAGCGAGGAGGAGCGGCAACGGACGGGACGGGCCTCGCCCCCGTCCCCGATAAAGCTAGGGGACACCTCAGCGGCGCATTAAATGCAACTTGTCCTGTAATACGAGCGATAAGCTCGCAATACTGTACGCCTTTCCACCTCCTGTATGCCACTGTGGCAGCCCCTTTCGCCTATAAAAGGAGGCCCATGGCATACTGGAGAGGGATTCGGCTCTTCCGAACCACGCACTCACCATAGCTAGTTCGAGGGCTCAAGAACTCTCTGAAATACACCCACCAAAGCAGGACTAGGGTTTTACGCATCCTCGCGGCCCGAACCTGGGTAAACGATCCTTGTGCTGACTACTAATCCTGCTCTTCTTGCAACCCTGCGCCCCGGCAACCGTAGTAGGGATTCTTGTGATCCCATAGGTGTCGTTCCACACCAACACAATGATAATTAGAGATTATAGTTTCTCATGCCATGCATAAGTAGCTAGGAGTGGATAATGATTTATCTTGGATATCAACATTGCGTTAAAATGATTGTGATGTAGTATGATGATATGGTATCCTCCTCTGAATGTTCGAGTGGCTTGACTTGGCACATGTTCATGCATGTAGTTGAACCAAAACCAACATAGCCTCTATGATATTTATGTTCATGGTGTTCGTATCCTACTCATGCTAGTGTCCAATGTTACTTATGCATAATGCATGTTCTTGACCGTTGGTTCTCTCTAGCTGGCCGCTTCTCAATCTAATTGCTAGCCTTCGCCTGTACTAAGTGGGAATTCTGCTTGTACATCAAAAACCTTGAACCCAAAGTTATTCCAGATGAGTCCACCATACCTACCTATATGCGGTATTACCCTGCCGTCCTAAGTAAATTTGCATGTGCCACCTCTAAAAACTTCTAAATAAATATCCTTTTTGTGTGCCTGAATCGTTCATGGAACAACAGGAGGTGGTCGGTATCTTCCATGCTAAGCGGGTTATTCTCAGGTCGAGTGTTTATTCACTCGCCATCGCATGAGAAAAGGGCGGTAATAGGGATTCCCAGTCCCGAACTCAAAAATGCAAATAATTAAGCAAAACTCCCCCGAGACTGTTCTTGGTTTGGACGGCACCCGTTGTTTCGGACAAGCCCTGGAACATGATTGTTGGTGGAGGGGGAGTAAATCTTTACTTTTATTGCTTGGGAACCGCCACTAGCGTGCTTAGCATGGAAGATATTGATAACGGATAGTCGTGAAGTAAATGAGAAGGGTGCATGTCTCAAAATATCATTTACCTCTGTTTTAAAAACTTGAGCTCTGGCACCTCTGCAAATCACTGCTTCCCTCTGCGAAGGGACTATCTATTTACTTTTATGTTGTGTCATCACCTTCTAAAACAAGCGCTAGAACCTGAGAGCACTACTGTCATGACTTATGCATTGTGTGTAGCTAATGTTGGGTGCATCATGACTTGATCTTTTCTATCATGAATTACAATGTTTAGTCGTTGCTTGAACTTTGGAGGTGCTCTGCATTTATGTTTTGCGGTCTCGGAAAGGGCTAGCGAGATACCACTATTGCCATATTATATCATGGTTGTTTTGACAACATGTTGCCATTTGAGATATCTTATTATTGCTCGCTAGCTGATTATGTCATTGATATGAGTTAATATAATCTTTAAGAGTTATTGTCGGCATGGTTAGTTAAAATGTTGGCTGAAAACCTGGGTGCTGTTTAAGCTTATTTATGCAAACAAGAACAAAAGAATTAGTAAAATTTTGTCTTTTTCACTTTCAGTTTATCAACTAAATTGCTCGAGGACAAGCAAATGTTTAAGCTTGGGGGAGTTGATACGTCTCCAACATATCTACTTTTCCTAACGCTTTTCCTCTTGTTTTGGACTCTAATTTGCATGATTTGAATGAAACTTACCCCGGACTGACGCTGTTTTCAGCAGAACTACCATGCTGTTGTTTTGTGCAGAAATAAAAGTTCTCGGAATGGAACGAAACTTTCCGAGGATTTTTTGTACAATAAATAAGAATTTTTGGAGCCAAGATCCACCGGGAGGGGCACCTAGGTGGGCACTACCCACCAGGATGCGCCCCCTCTCCTGGCACGCCCAGGTGGGTTGTCCCCACCTGGTGTCCCCGTAGACCCTGAAACCGATGCTATAAATCCTATTTTTCCAGAAAAAAATTAGGGAGAAAGAATTATCACGATCCATGAGACGGAGCCGCCGTCACCTCCAGTTCTTCGTCGGGAGGCCAGATTTGGAGTCCGTTTGGGGCTCCGGAGAGGGGGATCTTCGTTCTTCGTCATCACCAACCCTTCTCCATCGCCAATTCCATGATGCTCCCCACCAGGAGTGAGTAATTCCTTTGTAGGCTCGCTGGTCGCTGATGAGTTGGATGAGATTCATCATGTAATTGAGTTAGTTTTGTTAGGGCTTGATCCCTAGTATCCACTATGTTCTAAGATTGATGTTGATATGACTTTGCTATGCTTAATGCTTGTCACTTTGGGCCCGGGTGCCATGATTTCAGATCTGAACCGTTTTTCTTATCACCATTATATCCATGTTCTAGATCCGATCTTGCAAGTTATTGTCACCTACTACGTGTTATGATCCGACAACCCCGGAGTGACAGTAACCGGGACCACTCCCGGTGATGACCGTAGTTTGAGGAGTTCATGTATTCACTATGTGTTAATGCTTTGTTCCGGTTCTCTATTAAAAGGAGACCTGAATATCCCTTAGTTTCCAATAGTACCCCACTGCCACGGGAGGGTAGGACAAAAGATGTCATGCAAGTTCTTTCCATAAGCATGTATGCCTATTTACGGAATACATGCCTACATTATATTGACAAACTGGAGCTAGTGCCGTATCGCCCGTGGTTATAACTGTCTCATGATGAATATCATCCAACAAGTCACCGATCCAATGCCTACGAATTTATCCGATATTGTTCTTGCTAAGTTACTACTGCTATCGTTATTGTTGCACTTGTTACAAAACTACTGCTATCACTATTACCGTTACTATTGCTGTTGTCACTCTATCAAAACTATCATATTACTTTGCTACGGATCACTTTGATGCAGATAATTAATCTCCAAGTGTGGTTGAATTGACAACTCAACTGCTAATACCTTCAAATATTCTTTGGCTCCCCTTGTGTCAAATCTATAAATTTGGGTTGAATACTCTACCCTCGAAAACTGTTGTGATCCCCTATACTTGTGGGTTATCAGATCCCCCCATCGCCCGAGCGCGGCCTCTTGTTGTGTCCCGGTGGGCTCACAGGGCCCAAGCGTGGCCTTCTATTGTTTCCCAAGTAGGCCTAGTTCAACGACTGATGCGATTCTGTCGCTGGAGCAGCGGCCCAGCCTTTTTAGCGCTTTCTAGCGATGTACGGACACTCATATGGAGTTAGAAGGAAATCCAACGACCGGAGACGCCCACAATTCTAGATCTGATGGCTGAAAACACTAATGACCTGAGATGGTCTGGTTAGTGCGCTGTTTTAATATCTCTAAATGCGGAGGGCGCGCCTAGAACACACACCAACAATTGTTTGCCGTGTGTGGTGCCCCCCTCCATAGTTTACGCCTCTGGTCATATCTTTGTAGTGCTTAGGTGAAGCCCTGCGCGGATCACTTCACCATCACCATCACCACGACGTCGTGCTGACGGAACTCATTTTCTTCCTTGACACCTTTGCTGGATCAAGAGGACGATGGACGTCATCGAGCTGAACATGTGTAGAACTCGGAGGTGTCGTACGTTCGGTGCTTGATCGGTCGGATCTAGAAGAAGTTCAACTACATCAACCGCGTTGTCAAATGCTTCCACTTTCGGTCTACGAGGGTACATGGACACACTCTCCCACTCTCGTTGCTATGCATCTCCTAGACAGATCTTGCGTGAGCGTAGCATTTTTTTTTTGAAATTGCATGCTACATTCCCCAACACTTGTATCTCCTACTGGATTGATACCTTGGTTCTTAACTGAGGGAAATACTTATCTCAACTTTGCTGCATCACCCTTTCCAAAAAAACCAACACAGGCTCAAGAAGTAGCACTAACTCTCTAGACGTTTAGGCGTTAAAGTCTGCAGAAACCAAGAGTCATTGTTGTTTGCACAGACGGTCTGTGAAGGTTATGGAGATCGCCCGAAGTATCTAGCTCGAGTAATCGGCACAAGTTAACGAACTTGTTGTCGAGAAGAATAGAACAAAGAGAGTTTATCTTCTGTGTCAAATCACAAGTCCCTCCAACCAGACGTAGCTCATTTGCAGAAGAGTTAACTGGTCTAATAAATATCTTGTCTCCATCGAGAACCACTGGTTTCATGTTCACCCCTACAATACTTTCAGTAGTTTATCTTCTGTAGTGTTGCAATCATGTGATTTATCTTTCGCACTCATAGTAGTCTTGTTTCGATCTCTTGTCTGTCTGTCCTGAATAGTTTTCTTTCGTAGATTTGTTTCTGCTTATTTTATTTTCAACTTATGTGCACTAAGAGATTTCAAGTTTTGGATAAAAAATCTTCCATTCACCCCCCTCTGCTCGATATACTCTCGATCCTATAATTGGTATCAGAGAAATGCACTCCTTGTGTTCGATGGGACGGACATCCCTCCTGGAAAGATAATATGTGGATTATTCCTAATTCTAGCACTATAGATTTCCTAAAATCCATAAACCCCTAGAGCGAGACCCGAAACAACTTTATCAACGTCGCAAGCCTCTGTTCTTCCACGATCCCATTTGGAGGCCTTCGCTGGTAGTTTACCGGAGGGGGAAACCATTGTGGAGGCAACCTTCATCGACCTTCCTGCATCCATGATGATGTGTGAGTAGTTCCGACAGAAGATGGTCCACTTATGTCCATAGAAGTAGCTAGATGGCTCTCTCTATCTCTATTTTCGATCTTCAATACAATGATCTCTTCGGAGATCCATTTGATGTAATTCTTGTTGTGTGTTTGTTAGGATATGATGAATTGTGCGTTTATGATCAGATTATTTATTAAAAGTATTTGAGTCTTTTCGGAGATTTATTATGTGTGATTTTACAGCCTTGTATTTCTCTTCGATTTATCTATCTCTTTTGGCCCATTAGATTATTGACTCTAGTGCAAGTGGAAGACTGTTGGAAATATGCCCTAGAGGCAATAATATTTGTATTATTATATTTCCATATTCATAATTAAAGAGTTTATTCTATGTTATAACTGCTATGATCCTGTAATAAACAACTCAGTGGAAAACTCATATGCGCGTGCGGAATAATAAACGGTTAAATAAAAGGTTCCTAGTCTTGCCTATAGGACTAGCTCAAGTGTTGTTGGTGATCATGTTTTCCGGATCTTATGATATCGTTAAGTATAACGATTCACGTTTTCCAAATCTTAGGATATCGTTAAGTGTAACGACAGTCCTAAAACAACATTTAGATTATGACGTTGGAAGAACGATCATATTGAATTGACCCAAACTTGTTTGTTGTGAATTGGATTAATATCGTCTACATTCAATTGTAATAACACGGAGTGTTTACATGTGATATTGCTCCTTAGACAATGCACTATAAAAAAAAGACACATCCGTGACATTTAGGCCCGAAAAAAAATATGTCATGCTTATGACACTTCGATGACGAGTAAACCAGGAAGATTAAACCAGGAAGGTGAAAGGAATATGCCCTAGAGGCAATAATAAAGTAATATATATTTCCTTATATCATGATAAATGTTTATTATTCATGCTAGAATTGTATTAACCGGAAACATAATACATGTGTGGATACATAGACAAACAGAGTGTCACTAGTATGCCTCTACTTGACTAGCTCGTTAATCAAAGATGGTTATCTTTCCTAGCCATAGACATGAGTTGTCATTTGATTAATGAGATCACCTCATTAGGAGAATGACGTGATTGACTTGACCCATTCCGTTAGCTTAGCACCCGATCGTTTAGTATGTTGCTATTGCTTTCTTCATGACTTATACATGTTCCTATGATTATGAGATTATGCAACTCCCGTTTATCGAAGGAACACTTTGTGTGCTACCAAACGTCACAACGTAAATGGGTGATTATAAAGGTGCTCTACAGGTGTCTCCAAAGGTACTTGTTGGGTTGGCGTATTTCGAGATTAGGATTTGTCACTCCGATTGTCGGAGAGGTATCTCTGGGCCCACTCGGTAATGCACATCACTATAAGCCTTGCAAGCATTGTGACTAATGAGTTAGTTGCGGGATGATGTATTACGGAACGAGTAAAGAGACTTGCCGGTAACGAGATTGAACTAGGTATCGAGATACCGACGATCGAATCTCGGGCAAGTAACATACCGATGACAAAGGGAACAACGTATGTTGTTATGCGGTCTGACCGATAAAGATCTTCGTAGAATATGTGGGAGCCAATATGGGCATCCAGGTCCCGCTATTGGCTATTGACCGGAGAGGTGTCTCGGTCATGTCTACATAGTTCTCGAACCCGTAGGGTCCGCACGCTTAACGTTACGATGACAATTTTATTGAGTTTTGATGTACCGAAGGAGTTCGGAGTCCCGGGTGAGATCGGGGACATGACGAGGAGTCTCGAAATGGCCGAGACGTAAAGATCGATATATTGGACGACTATATTCGGACTTCGGAAAGGTTCCGAGTGATTCGGGTATTTTTCGGAGTACCGGAGAGTTACGGGAATTCGTATTGGGCCTTAATGGGCCATACGGGAAAGGAGAGAAAGACCCCAAAGGGTGGCCGCACCCCTCCCATGGGCTAGTCCAAATTGGACTAGGGAGGGGGGGCCCTTCCTTCTTTCTCCTTCCCCCTTCCCTTCTCCTACTCCCACAAGGAAAGGAGGAGTCCTACTCCCGGTGGGAGTAGGACTCCCCCCTTTGGCGCGCCTCTCCCCTTGGCCGGCTGCCTCCCCCTTGCTCCTTTATATACGGGGGCAGGGGGGCACCCCATAGACACAACAATTGATCCTTGAGATCTCTTAGCCGTGTGCGGTGCGCCCCGCCACCATATTACACCTTAATAATATCGTTGCGGAGCTTAGGCGAAGCCCTGCGTCGGTAGAACATCATCATCGTCACCACGCCGTCGTGCTGACGAAACTCTCCCTCAACACTCGGCTGGATCGAAGTTCGAGGGACGTCATCGAGCTGAACGTGTGTAGAACTCGGAGGTGCCGTGCGTTCGGTACTTGATCGGTCGGATCATGAAGACGTACGACTACATCAACCGCGTTGTGATAACGCTTCCGCTTTCGGTCTACGAGGGTACGTGGACAACACTCTCCCCTCTCGTTGCTATGCATCACCATGATCTTGCGTGTGCGTAGGAAATTTTTTGAAATTACTACGTTCCCCAACAGTGGCATCCGAGCCTGATTTTATGCGTTGATGCTATGCACGAGTAGAACACAAGTGAGTTGTGGGCGATATAAGTCATACTGCTTACCAGCATGTCATACTTTGGTTCAGCGGTATTGTGAGGTGAAGCGGCCCGGACCGACATTACGCGTACGCTTACGCGAGACTGGTTTCAGCGTTCGGAGCACTCATTGCTTAAAGGTGACTGGCGGGTGTCTGTCTCTCTCACTTTAGTTGAACCGAGTGTGGCTACGCCCGGTCCTTGCGAAGGTTAAAACAGCACCAACTTGACAAACTATCGTTGTGGTTTTGATGCGTAGGTAAGAACGGTTCTTGCTAAGCCCGTAGCAGCCATGTAAAACTTGCAACAACAAAGTAGAGGACGTCTAACTTGTTTTTGCAGGGCATGTTGTGATGTGATATGGTCAAGACATGATGTGATATATTTTGTTGTATGAGATGATCATGTTTTGTAACCGAGTTATCGGCAACTGGCAGGAGCCATATGGTTGTCGCTTTATTGTATGAGATGCAATCACCATGTAATAGTTTTACTTTATCACTAAGCGGTAGCGATAGTCGTAAAAGCAATTATTTGGCGAGACGACAACGATAATACGATGGAGATCAAGGTGTCGCGCCGGTGACGATGGTGATCATGACGGTGCTTCGGAGATGGAGATCACAAGCACGGTGCTTCGGAGATGGAGATCACAAGCACAAGATGATGATGGCCATATCATATCACTTATATTGATTGCATGTGATGTTAATCCTTTATGCATCTTATCTTGCTTTGATTGACGGTAGCATTATAAGATGATCTCTCACTAAAATTTCAAGATAAAAGTGTTCTCCCTGAGTATGCACCGTTGCGAAAGTTCTTCGTGCTGAGACACCACGTGTTAATTGGGTGTGATAGGCTCTACGTTCAAATACAACGGGTGCAAAACAGTTGCACACGCGGAATACTCAGGTTAAACTTGACGAGCCTAGCATATACAGATATGGCCTCGGAACACAGAGACCGAAAGGTCGAGCGTGAATCATATAGTAGATATGATCAACATAGTGATGTTCACCATTGAAACTACTCCATCTCACGTGTTAATCGGACATGGTTTAGTTGCTTTGGATCACGTAATCACTTATATGATTAGAGGGATGTCTATCTAAGTGGGAGTTCTTAAGTAATATGATTAATTGAACTTGAATTTATCATGAACTTAGTCCTGATAGTATTTTGCAAAATTATGTTGTAGATCAATAGCTCGCGTTGTTGCTTCCCTGTGTTTATTTCTGATATGTTCCTAGAGAAAAATTATGTTGAAAGATGTTAGTAGCAAAGATGCGGATTGGATCCGTGATCTGAGGATTATCCTCATTGCTGCACAGAAGAATTATGTCCTTGATGCACCGCTAAGTGACAGACCTATTGCAGGACCAGATACAGACATTATGAACGTTTGGCTAGCTCAATATGATGACTACTTGATAGTTTAGTGCACCATACTTAACGGCTTAGAATCGGGACTTCAAAGACGTTTTGAACGTCATGGACCATATGAGATGTTCCAGGAGTTGAAATTAATATTTCAAGCAAATACCCGAGTTGAGAGATATGAAGTCTCCAACAAGTTCTATAGCTAAAATATGGAGGAGAATCGCTCAACTAGTGAGCATGTGCTCAGATTGTCTGGGTACTACAATCGCTTGAATCAAGTGGGAGTTAATCTTCTAGATAAAATAGTGATTGACAGAATTCTCTAGTCACCATCACCAAGTTAGTAGAACTTCGTGATGAACTATAGTATGCAAGGGATGACGAAAGTAATTCCCGAGCTCTTCGTGATGCTGAAATCGACGAAGGTAGAAATCAAGAAAAACATCAAGTGTTGATGGTTGACGAGACCACTAGTTTCAAGAAAAGGGCAAAGGGAAGAAGGGAAACTTCAAGAAGAACGGCAAGCAAGTTGCTGCTCAAGTGAAGAAGCCTAAGTCTGGTCCTAAGCCTGAGACTAAGTGCTTCTACTGCAAAGGGACTGGTCACTGGAAGCGGAACTACCCCAACTATTTGGTGAATAAGAAGGATGGCAAAGTGAACAAAGGTATATTGGATATACATGTTATTGATGTGTACTTTACTGGTTTTTATAACAACCCCTCGGTATTTGATACTGGTTCAGTTACTAAAGTAGTAACTCGAAACGGGAGTTGCAGAATAAACAGAGACTAGTAAAAAGGCGAGGTGACGATGTGTGTTGGAAGTAGTTCCAAGATTGATATGATCATAATCGCACACTCCCTATACTTTCGGGATTAGTGTTGAAACTAAATAAGTGTTATTTGGTGTTTGCGTTGAGCATGAATATGATTTGATCATGTTTATTGCAATACGGTTATTCATTTAAGTTAGAGAACAATTGTTGTTCTGTTTACATGAATAAAAACCTTCTATGGTCATACACACCAACGAAAATGGTTTGTTGGATCTCGATCGTAGTGATACACATAATCATAATATTGAAGCCAAAAGATGCAAAGTTAATAATGATAGTGCAACTTATTTGTGGCACTGCCGTTTAGGTCATATTGGTGTAAAGCGCATGAAGAAACTCCATACTGATGGGATTTTGGAATCACTTGATTATGAATCACTTGATGCTTGCGAACCGTGCCTCATGGGCAAGATGACTAAAACGCCGTTCTCCGGAACTATGGAGAGAGCAACAAATTTGTTGGAAATCATACATACAGATGTATGTGGTCCGATGAATATTGAGGCTCGTGGCGGATATCGTTATTTTCTCACCTTCACAGATGATTTGAGCAGATATGGGTATATCTACTTAATGAAACATAAGTCTGAAACATTTGAAACGTTCATATAATTTCAGAGTGAAGTGGAAAATCATCGTAACAAGAAAAATAAAGTTTCTACGATCTGATCGTAGAGAAGAGTATTTGAGTTACGAGTTTGGCCTTCAGTTAAAACAATGTGGAATAGTTTCACAAATTCATGCCACCTGGAACACCACAACATAATGGTGTGTCCGAACGTCATAACTGTACTTTATTGGATATAGTGCAATCTATGATGTCTCTTACCAATTTACCACTATCGTTTTGGGGTTATGCATTAGAGACAGCTACATTCACGTTAAATAGGGCACCATCTAAATCCGTTGAGACGACGTCTTATGAACTGTGGTTTGGCAAGAAACCAAAGTTGTCGTTTCTTAAAATTTAGGGTTGCAATGCTTATGTGAAAAAGTTTCATCCTGATAAGCTCAAACCCAAATCGGAGAAATGTGTCTTCATAGGAGACCCAAAGGAGACAGTTGGGTACACCTTCTATCACAGATACAAAGGCAAGACCTTTGTTGCTTAGTATGGATCCTTTCTAGAGAAGGAGTTTCTCTCGAAAGAAGTGAGTGGGAGGAAAGTAGAACTTGATGAGGTAACTGTACCTGCTCCCTTATTGGAAAGTAGTTCATCACAGAAATCTGTTCCTGTGACTCCTACACCAATTAGTGAGGAAGTTAATGATGATGATCATGTAACGTCAGATCAAGTTACTACCAAACCTCGTAGGTAAACCAGAGTGAGATCCAAACCAGAGTGGTATGGTAATCCTGTTCTGGAGGTCATGTTATTTGATCATGACGAACCTATGAACTATGAGGAAGCGATGATGAGCCCAGATTCCGCAAAATGGCTTGAGGCCATGAAATCTGAGATGAGATCCATGTATGAGAACAAAGTGTGGACTTTGATTGACTTGCCCAATGACCGGCGAGCCATTGAGATTAAATGGATCTTCAAGAGGAAGGCAGTGATAGTAGTGTTACTATCTACAAAGCTAGAATTGTCGCAAAAAGGTTTTCGACAAGTTCAAGGTGTTGACTACGATGAGAGAGTTTCTCACTCGTATCTATGCTTAAAGTCTGTCTGAATCATGTTAGCAATTGCCGCATTTTATGAAATCTGGCAAATGGATAAACAAAACTACATTCCTTAATGGATTTATTAAAGAAGAGTTGTATATGATGCAACCAGAAGGTTTTGTCAATCCTAAAGGTGCTAACAAAATATGCAAGCTCCAACGATCCATCTATGGACTGGTGCAAGCATCTCGGAGTTGGAATATACGCTTTGATAAGTTGATCAAAGGATATAGTTTTATACAGACTTGCGGTGAAGCCTGTATTTACAAGAAAGTGAGTGGGAGCACTACAGCATTTCTGATAAGTATATGTGAATGACATATTGTTGATCAGGAAATAATGTAGAATTATTCTGCAAAGCATAAAGGAGTGTTTGAAAGGAGTTTTTCAAAGAAAGACCTCGGTGAAGCTGCTTACATATTGAGCATCAAGATCTATAGAGATAGATCAAGACGCTTGATAAGTTTTTTCAATGAGTACATACCTTAACAAGATTTTGAAGTAGTTCAAAATAGAACAGTCAAAGAAAGAGTTCTTGCCTGTGTTACAAGGTGTGAAATTGAGTAAGACTCAAAGCCCGACCACGGCAGAAGATAGAAAGAAAATGAAAGTCATTCCCTATGCCTTGGCCATAGGTTCTATAAAGTATGCCATGCTGTGTACCAGATCTATTGTATACCCTACACTGATTTTGGCAAGGGAGTGCAATAGTGGTCTAGGAGTAGATCACTGGACAGCGGTCAAAATTATCCTTAGTGGAATAAGGACATGTTTCTCGATTATGGAAGTGACAAAAGGTTCGTCGTAAAGGGTTACGTCGATGCAAGTTTTGACACTAATCTAGATGACTCTAAAGTCTCGGTCTAGATACATATTGAAAGTGGGAGCAATTAGCTAGAGTAGCTCCGTGCAGAGCATTGTAGACATAGAAATTTGCAAAATACTTACGGATCTGAATGTGACAGACCCGTTGACTAAAATTATCTCACAATCAAAACATGATCACACCTTAGTACTCTTTGGGTGTTAATCACATAGCGATGTGAACTAGATTATTGACTCTAGTAAACCCTTTGAGTGTTGGTCACATAGAGATGTGAACTATGGGTGTTAATCACATGGTGATGTGAATTATTGATGTTAAATCACATGGCGATGTGAACTAGATTATTGACTCTAGTGCAAGTGGGAGACTGAAGGAAATATGCCCTAGAGGCAATAATAAAGTATTATATATTTCCTTATATCATGATAAATGTTTATTATTCATGCTAGAATTGTATTAACCGGAAACATAATACATGTGTGAATACATAGACAAACAGAGTGTCACTAGTATGCCTCTACTTGACTAGCTCGTTAATCAAAGATGGTTATGTTTCCTAGCCATAGACATGAGTTGTCATTTGATTAACGAGATCACCTCATTAGGAGAATGACGTGATTGACTTGACCCATTCCGTTAGCTTAGCACCCGATCGTTTAGTATGTTGCTATTGCTTTCTTCATGACTCATACATGTTCCTATGACTATGAGATTATGCAACTCCCGTTTACCGGAGGAACACTTTGTGTGCTACCAAACGTCACAACGTAAATGGGTGATTATAAAGGTGCTCTACAGGTGTCTCCAAAGGTACTTGTTGGGTTGGCATATTTCGAGATTAGGATTTGTCACTCCGATTGTCGGAGAGGTATCTCTGGGCCCACTCGGTAATGCACATCACTATAAGCCTTGCAAGCATTGTGACTAATGAGTTAGTTGCGGGATGATGTATTACGGAACGAGTAAAGAGACTTGCCGGTAACGAGATTGAACTAGGTATCGAGATACCGACGATCGAATCTCGGGCAAGTAACATACCGATGACAAAGGGAACAACGTATGTTGTTATGCGGTCTGACCGATAAAGATCTTCGTAGAATATGTGGGAGCCAATATGGGCATCCAGGTCCCGCTATTGGCTATTGACCGGAGAGGTGTCTCGGTCATGTCTACACAGTTCTCGAACCCGTAGGGTCCGCACGCTTAACGTTACGATGACAGTTTTATTGAGTTTTGATGTACCGAAGGAGTTCGGAGTCCCGGATGAGATCGGGGACATGACGAGCAGTATCGAAATGGCCGAGACGTAAAGATCGATATATTGGACGACTATATTCGGACTTCGGAAAGGTTCCGAGTGATTCGGGTATTTTTCGGAGTACCGGAGAGTTACGGGAATTCGTATTGGGCCTTAATGGGCCATACGGGAAAGGAGAGAAAGACCCCAAAGGGTGGCCGCACCCCTCCCCATGGGCTAGTCCGAATTGGACTAGGGAGGGGGGGGGCCCCTTCCTTCTTTCTCCTTCCCCCTTCCCTTCTCCTACTCCCACAAGGAAAGGAGGAGTCCTACTCCCGGTGGGAGTAGGACTCCCCCCTTTGGCGCGCCTCTCCCCTTGGCTGGCTGCCTCCCCCTTGCTCCTTTATATACGGGGGCAGGGGGGCACCCCATAGACACAACAATTGATCCTTGAGATCTCTTAGCCGTGTGCGGTGCCCCCCTCCACCATATTACACATCGATAATATCGTTGCGGAGCTTAGGCGAAGCCCTGCGTCGGTAGAACATCATCATCGTCACCACGCCGTCGTGCTGACGAAACTCTCCCTCAACACTCGGCTGGATCGGAGTTCGAGGGACGTCATCGAGCTGAACGTGTGTAGAACTCGGAGGTGCCGTGCGTTCGGTACTTGATCGGTCAGATCGTGAAGACACGACTACATCAACCGCGTTGTGATAACGCTTCCGCTTTCGGTCTACGAGGGTACGTGGACAACACTCTCCCCTCTCGTTGCTATGCATCACCATGATCTTGCGTGTGCGTAGGATTTTTTTTTCAAATTACTACGCTCCCCAACAGAAGGAGGTAGTACATGCTATTAGGGTAACCATAGAGTTACTAGTCTAAGTTACTTGCCACTATGGCTAGCCTAGGCTACTATAGTAGTACAACAACAAAAGATGCAGGTGATCACGTGAGAAAAAAATACTAAAAATATTTCTTTCGGTGCAGTGCATAGATGAAGTTTTGAACACTACACTTGTCATCGTAATTTGGGAAATTTACGAAAAAATTGAGCTACATTGTGATTACCATTTACTAATAGGAAAGAAGTTTCACCTTGATGAGTAGCTTCTCCGTGCACGGAAAGCATGTAAGGAATCCAACAACTTGATCCAGATTGGGGCCATTTGAGTTTATTGCCAAGATCTTCACTATGCGCATAGACTGGGTCAAGCTTGTGGGAATCATTTTCTGGATGACAGTCGTAAATACATCAAGAAGGACTTTTAAAATGTGAATTTCAAGAAGACGGAGAAGAAGATGAGTGTTGTACCTGAACGATTACAGGTCCAACAAAGAGTTCGGAGAATTTGGTAGACGAGTACACCAATGCTGTCAATTTCGGCGCGTCAATGACCCTAATTTTTGTTGGACCTTCTAGATCATATACAAGCAATCTCTCAAGGAAAGGCGCATTTACAATGACCATAACGTGGAACAGCTGGAGTGATCTCTTCCCAACTGATGTCTTGTTGCGGGGCCAGCAAGACACATAAATCCATCAGAGATTCATCGAGGCTATGTGGAGGCTAATGAACACGTGGATCTGCTGAAGACGAAGGTACTCGAGCACAGTACCGCTACGGAGCAGGTGCTCCTTAGCCTTCTTCGAGATGCCAACGTCGAAGAGGTCGAGCTGCTTGAGTTGAGGGAGAAGAAGGGCAGGCGCGACATTAATCTAGGGAAGATAGTAGGAGCTGAAGCTGGCGCGGCGCAGTGTTGGCGTGAGGCGGAGCACGGACGGTGGCAGAGAGCAACATCGTCCAACTTCAAAGCTGAGCTCCTCGAGCTGATCTAGGGCGGGGGATAGGAACCACTCGTCGAACTTGGCTTGGACCTTGCAGTTGGTATTGAACATGTGGATGTCAAGGCGTCTGGCTGGCCCAGGGTGCGATGAAAGGATCTTGGAGACTGTGGCCATGCGTTTGCAATCCCCGTCGCAGAGGTAGCTGTCGACGGTGAGGTTGAGGGGGACGCGGCGCCAGAGGGGGCGCCACCACCGGCAGAGCAGGGTGGTCCGCACGGTAGATTTGGTGGGGAGGAGGCCGATGATGACGAGCAGCATGTCATCGGGGGGGCTGCTGATGAAGTCCAGGCTCACCGGATGCGGTTTTGGCTCGAGCCGCCTCCGCTTGTTGGCTGCCTCACCGTCCATCTCAGCTGGCGGTGATGCCGGTGTACACGTGTGCTGGTGTGTGTTGTGTGCTGGGTGTGCACAAGTGCGTCTTTCTGTGCATGCCGCCACGCAATGGTGAAGTGTGCGCAAGTGCGTCCTTCACGCGGAAGAAGTGTGCCCTCAATTTACTAACGTGCGGGGTGCTACCCCGAGTGGTTTTAACTTTTTTTTACTTCACCGCGTGTCATATGGGCCTCTAGTTAACTTAGTTTCACCCACTGCCACATGGACCAGCACACGAAGATAGAGAACATGAGCTGACAAGGCAGCATGAGGACTGGTTGACCGGTCAACTAAACAATATACGGAGCTATACACTGACACAGTGACCTTATAATCCCTCGGTATAGAGAGTTCGTGTGAGAGGGGAGGCCCGTGAGAGATAGTAGAGAGAGAGAAAGAGCTACTCCCTCTGTTCGATAATGTAGTGCCTACAGTTTTTTTAGAGTCAAACTTTTGAAACTTCGACCAAGTTTATAAAGAAATTAATTATATTTACAATACCAAAGATAAATGATAGTATGAAGTAAGTACATGTTGTGATGAATCTAATGATCCTTCCAGATGTAAATGTTTTTCTCCACATATACCTGGTCAAACTTTCTGAGGTTTGACTTCTCCAAACATCCATATGCTTATGGACGTGAGAGAGTACCTAACTAGAGAGAGAGAGAGAGAGAGAGAGAGAGAGAGTGTGTGTGTGTGAAATAGAAAGAGTGACTGAAAAAAGTGTGTGCGCGTGTGTGAAAGAGACATGGACCACACATGATAAAAGTAGAGAAAAAGCCTGTGTGTCTTATGCAAACATATCACACATGCATCTTCGACAACGGAAGCAAGGTGAGGAGATAGTGTGTGCTTGTTTGCAACCGAGAGAGAAAGACCCCTAGCACGTGCCCAAGAGGGGTCTGATAAACAAGGGGGAGAGGTCGAGAGAGACGTACGGAGAAAATGCAGACATGGGGAGGATAGAGTGTATGTTTGTCATAGAGAGATCTCCTGGAGATCATGATGGGACTACATGGGTGGGAGATCGAGTGACAAGGTGTGTGCGCGATAGAAGATACCCCGAGAGATATCGAGATAGACGTATGGATGGAAGGAGACAATACGTGTGTTCCTGATGGCTAGTGAGAGATAGTCATACTTAGGGGGGAGTGCGTGCGCCTATGATGGAGTGAGGGATTGTGGTACTTAGGGGGGTGCGTGTCACATAGAGAGAGAACAAGGGAGGAGAGTGTTAGATGGGTCTATGTAGCGCGAGCGAGACATGTATATGTGTGAACCAGGGAAATATAAAGTTTGAGAGAGATAGAGGATCCCCGATAAGGCTGAGTGGTACGTCAGATAGCTGAGAGGGGAAAGAGATATTCCACCTGCTCGATAATGCAGTGCATATAATTTTTTTTAGAAGTCGAATTTTGGAAACTTTGACCAGGTTTATGCAAATATTATTTATATCTACAATACCAAAGATACATCATACAAAACTACATCTCATGATAAATCTAATGATATATGTTTGCCGTTCTAGATGTAAATGTTTTTCTCCATGTACATGGTCAAACTCTGTGATGTTTGACTTTTCAATAAATCTATATGCCATGGACCGAAGAGAGTGCCTAAGTCGAGAAAGATCAAGTGCATGTGAAGGAGAGTGAGTGAGTGTGTAAAAAGAGTATGTGTGTGAAAGAGAAAGGGACAACAAATGATAAATTAGAGAGAGAGTGTGTGTGTGTTCGTTTCTTATGCAAACATATCACGCATGCATCTCCGAGATAGAAAAGCGAGGTGAGGAGATACACGAAGATAGCTAGTGCGTGATTGTTTGCAACGGAGAGAGACACCCCTATAGCACATGTCCAATAGAGGTCTGGCGAACAAGGAACAAAGGTCGAGAGGGACGCATGGAGAAGATGGACGCATGGAGAAGATGGACGCATGGGGAGGGAGAGAGGGTGTGTTTGTGATAGAGAGATCCCCTCGAGATCATGAGGGGACTATATGGGCGGGAGATCGAGGGACGAGGTGCGTGTGCGATGGAAAGATGCCCCGAGAGAAATCGAGATAGACCATGCACATGTTTGTGATGGAGACTAAGAATTAGCTAGTCATATACATATAGGGGGATTGCGTGTGCCTACAATTGAGTGAGAGACCATCATACTTGCCTAGGCATGAGATTGTGTGTGTGTGCGTGTGAGATGGAGAGAGAACGAGGGAGAGAGATAGAGTTTTAGATGGGTCTATCGAGTGCGAGTGAGATATGCATGTGTATGTGTGACCCAGGGAGATGGAGAGTTTGAGAGAGAGAGGGAAGAGCTCTGAGACGGCAAAGTGGTGCGTGAGAGAGTTACGGGCAACGAACCAGGGAATTTGTGTGCGTACGATGAGTGCACCCAAGATATTTAGCTTGGACTAGACAATCATACATAGTGTGCGAGAGAGACCGATACATGGAGTATATATGCATGCGAACTAGAAAGACCCCCCCCCCCACACACACACAAAGAAGAGAGATAGAGAGAGAGAGGGAGAGGGACCAACAAGGTTTGTGTGTTGGATGCGTGTGATAGAATTTAAGATTGTCGGCGAGAGAGAGCAGCAGTCCGGGAGAGGGGATGTCGCGTTTTATGCATCAAAGACTGATATAAACCATGTTTTGATATAAACTTGGATTCAAATATTTAAATTGGAGAACATGTTGTCTGCAATCCACACATGAACGGAGATATGCGTATATCAAAAAAGTTCATTAATTTGACTTTCAACATGTTCATGGAGTACTATAATACTGTACAACATGCTACTCGATTGAGGTGTTTAATTTTGGATTTAGTTCACTATTTTGACCTGGTGAACGAGCTATTTCATTGAATCGAGATATTTCATTTTGAGTTTGATTCCCGTTTTTGAGTGGGTCAACTATTTGTCATATAGTAAATTGCTAGCAACGAGCATGTAAAAACACATTACTCCCGAGCATCATCTCTCCATCTAAAAAAGAAGTGGCAAGCTAATATTACAAAATTTGATTCGAATCGACTTGGTAAGGTAGACATGGATGCTCGTTTTCCCAAAATTTGAACAAACCGTTAAACACCCTCTGCTCGGTGGAATTCGCCTGAGCAAATAAATGGGAGACACAAAATTATCGGCCTATGTGGGACACGCATCAATTGGCCCGTTGTACTTCGAGGGTAGGTTCGTAACTTCATCCAAGCGCACCTTCTCCTCGGCCGAAATGACATGTGCTGGATAATTCATAAACCATGGGTGGAAAAACACCCTCTCCTCGCCCGAAATCGCTCACGCCGGCTATTTCAAAACATGCCCTCCTCGCCCGAAATAGCTCGCGCCCACTATTTCAAAATACACCCTCCTCGCCCGAAATCGCTCGCGCCTACTATTTCAAAACACGCCCTCCTCGCCCGAAATCGCTCGCGCCCACTATTTGGGAGAAGCAAAATTACTCTACTATCCCCGACCCTCAGTACACAGACCCAAGCCGAGAAGCCGAAAGCCAGGGGTAGAACTGTAACCCCCCCCCCCACACACACACATTTCAGACAAATGTGTGTGTAAGACATGGTTCCCCCTCCCAATTCCCCATTCATACCTCGTGGGCGCCAAATCACCTTCTCCCCGGAAGCTCCCTTATCCCCAGCCGCGAAACCTCAGCCCCTCCTCCATGGCTCCCCCACGTCACCAAATTCACCGCCGCCCTCCTCCCCAATGCCGGAGACGCTGTCCGTTTGCCGTCATGCATTGGGCCGTGTGCCTCTTACTCCGTGCTGCCGGACCTGCCTCGACGACGGCTGTGTGAACTGTACCGGAGCTGATTCACCCCGGCCGTTATGCACGGCGCCGGAGCAGCTCCAACTTCGGATCCGTCCAGGGCCCCGGTGTTGCTTCCCCGTAGCCGTCGACCGTCGCGACATCTCTGCTTCCCTGTCGCCGGTAGCCACCCCAACCGCGCCGGCCGCACCGACTCGTTAGTTGGAGCTGCCTACTTCATCGGCCCGCAAGATAGGTCGTATCCTCATCTCAAATCACTTTATTGAGGTGTCAGTTGTCTAGATTTTTATTCTGGGCCAATCGATTCCGAATGGAAAGTAGCACCCCTCGAGGCGGCGGGGCTCCTAGGCTGCCAGTTGGCTGGTGTCTAACGTAAGGGTGCGGGGGCGCAAGTTCGCCGTGGAAGCAGTGTTTAGATGGCTATATTAGAGTTGCGTGGGTTGAAGGTACTGCCGCCACCGGATCTGGATGACGGTGAGTCTTTGTGGATTGGCTGGGGGCAGCGCAACCACGGCAGTGCGGTGGGGCGGGGAGCGGGGTTTTGGTCGGAGCTCTCGCGGCCACGGACGGCGGAGGCAGGATGCTCTGCCGGTGGTCGCTGGCTCTTCGGGGAATATTCCGAACAGTGTCAGCCGGGAGGCACAAGACGACCATCAAGCCATCCGGCGTAGATCGGACAGTACCAAAATAAAATAAAATCGTGTGACCCCAATTTAGTCTTTAGTCAACAGACGTGTGACCACTCTCGTACCTTGCCATTGATCTCTTAGGGTATTTCTTCAGATCAGAGATATGTGTCGTTCTTAACATTATGCGTTTTGTGCATCTTCAGCCACACTGTCTTCCGACTCACCGCAGCTGCTCCAACAAGGTAAGCATACACCAGAAGGGAGCTATAGTCCCCACTCAACAGTTCCTTGCATCGAATGCACATGCCCGACATGGACAGCCACAACAACTGCAAGGCCATCGACAAGTCATCACATGATGCTCACTCCTATGGATGGCGGCCAGATAGGTTGTACCCTCATCTTACTTGTGTGCAACATTTATGGCTTTGTTATTCATCTAAGAATGGAAAATATATTATCACAATTCACTGTATATTCATGTTGATCTCTTACGAGTCTTGTTCAGGAGTTAACGTTGTTCCATAGTTCAGCTAAGAGACTTGTTCTTTAGGTAACGCTGTTCCATAGTTATCATCCATTAGCCAATGCTATCCCACAGGCTGGTGATTGTAGTATTATACCACTTCTAGTATTACCTATGTTGTTCTTTAATACTTTTGTGTGCCATCTAGTTAATATCGAGTACAAACAATACATATTTTGTAGCTTTCATCTGTGTTCTCCCTTTAGTTTTTGAGACCTGTTACTGCTAGTTGACCCCAATCCTACTATTTATGTCGTCTCCTACAGGCACTCATTACATAAATCTAACTACTAGTTATCTTCCATGCTTGTCAGATATAATTGCACACACTGATTTATCCCCAAGAACCTCATGGAGCAATGTAACGGCCAACAAACTTGACATCAATGATGCCCAATATGATGGAACATGTAAAGGCAGTTCTTTAGAAGACTTGCAGAAAGATGATGAATCCTATTCACCCCACAAGGTCCTTGCTCTAACTTGCCCCGTGATATGGGTACATCATGCATATAATGTCCTGGAGTGCATCTACTCTGTTGCAATGCCTTGTGCTTAGCCTGCTGATCATGCATGTAAATATGTCATGCCTTCCTGTTTTTCAGTACCTCTTCCATTCATGATAACATGTTTTCAAATTCAAGTACTGTCATTCTACTCTATCGCAATGCCACCTGCTTAGTTTGGACATCATGCTTCTGAATATCTTATGCATTGTTATTCATCAGTATGTACTTCATCTGTCTACCATACCATGTTCTTTTTTTACATTGAAGTGTTGTTCTAGTGGTCTGTTGCAATGCCATCTTAGTTTCCCAATCATACACGCATATGTTGCCTTAGTGTTTTTCTGTATGTATTCCGCTAGCATACAGTTTTACATTCAAGTAGTGTTTTTTACACTGTTGTCCTGTCGTATCCCTAGCTCTTACATCATACTCCCTCCGTCCGGATTACATGTCGCAGAAATGGATAAAAATGGATGTATCTAGAACTGAAATACGCCTAGACCCATCCATTTATTTCCGGATGGAGGGAATACATGTCAATATGTCATGCCTTTCTATTATTCAGTACCTATTCCATCTCTGTTGTAGCATGTTTTATAATTGAAGCACCATTCTTCTATATAAGGCATGCAAGGGGAAGACGGCTATGTTAGAACTGAAGGGTTACAAACCAGGTCTTTGCAAAAGATCCAAATGCCAGGAGATAGTAAACCAACTCCAGTTTTCAAAGATACTTCTCCAGCACAGAGAAACCCAACTCCTACTGATAATAAGAAGATTCCAGTGGCCAAAGAACTAGTACGCTCCAGTCCAGCAAAAATATGTCAACTCCATTCTAAGAAGCGTGTGCGAATCCTCGCATCGTGAAATTTTATAGCATTCTGATCATATTTTCTACATGTTTCTTACCCATCTCTCTTTTAGAAATTAAGGTTAAACGATAGAAGACTTTCTGCACTGGGATCATATTCGAGGAAAGTATCTTGCGAGAATTCTCTGTGCTCCAATGCCGATGTAAGTAACTCTTGTATATCACTATATTTTTACATCAGCGTGTATTTTGTTAATCGGCGTGAATCCAACCTTTATCTGATCTAAATTTAGTTGTAGTAAAATGTATGGGGCTGTTTGGTTCCCAACCACAGTTTGCCAGGCCAAAATTTGGCAGCCACAGTTTAGTTGGCATGTGTTTGGTTTTTGCCACACTTTGGCTTGCCACAGTTTATTGCCCCTATGGCCCACTTGTCATAGAGACAATTTTTTGCTAACTTTTGCCAAAGTTTGGCGTCCAATTTCTTAGCCACACTTTGGCTTGGCCACACTAGTCTCCAACCAAACAGACCCTAAAGGCGACAATGTTGATTTTTGTAAGGAAAACTGCCTGGTAGTTTTGCATACTGAGCTACATGAGTGTACTATCTCATATCATGCACATTACTGAATTGTAGTGCTGCTCTGGTTTCCCATTCATTCATTGTGTGAATGTTGCTTTCGTATTACCTTACCTGGCTCATGATAGTTGTGCCATATTGGGTTATTTTGGTGTAGGATGGTGTGGTCTGGTTGCCCAAATGTTCATTGTGTCAATGTTGCTTTCCTATTATCTGACCTGGCCAATGATAGCAATGCTAGTGTGTTAATTTGGTGCAGGCTGCTGAAGATAAAAATACAAACTCTGAAAACAGCAAGGCAACCCCATTGTTTCTTTCCAATAAATCTAGGCCAGGTAATATGGCGATAACTCTTGATTAATCTGTTCGATTCCCCTCCTAATTTATGTTATGATGTAGTGGTCGAGACACTCTCCACTATCAATAATACAAGCCTACCAAAATCGCCATCTGAATTCATTCAGTTTCCTCTGTCTCGAATGCAACGGAAAAAATGTATGTTTGTGAACCAATTACTGGCTGAAGCAATGTTGGAAATGGTGGAGGAATCAGAGGTGCACATTTGTGTACAACAACAACTAATCAATGTTTTCAGAGACAGTGTAGCACAGTAGGAAGAACTTGCCCACATGCTTATGGGCGTCATTCGCGCTGAGGTTGCAGATTGTGACGTTGTAGATCGTTCGGCTCTGTTCATTTATTTGCACTGGAATCAATCTTTGATTGCCCAGTGGATGTAATTTCCTGTAATATATGCTGGATGTGCAACGTTTTTCCCTATATGTCGTACCTTTGCTTAGCGCCGCCTCGCATTCAAGCTAAATGGTCGCTAGGAAGCTAAAAAGCAGTGAAATTATTAGTTAGCACGAACAGTCATGGGCCCTATATGAAGGAAGCAGCCCACTGTCCTTAATAAGCTTCCCTAATGTGCTCGCCGGGGCTAAAATTCTCATAGGCCTTTGATTGATCGGTTTTGGTCCTGTGCATAATTGCTCATCGTAATGGGCTCAAATTATCTAATTGGGCCTACAGACATGTTCGAACTTTAGTGGGCCCATTAAGTTAATGGGTCGTTACCAGGCCGAAAGTTAATGGTCGGCCCTGTTACCTCCCGGGTCGTTAACAGTCCGACATTGAAGCGGGCAATAGGTGGTCCCATTTGATTTCACGGGCCGTTAATAGGCCGATACTAAGGTCGGGCTACATATGGCCCAACTATACTGTGGGCCTTTAGCAGGCCGAAAGAGACAGCGGGCTTGTACTGGATCATGAAGAGCATGGGCAGCTAAGAGGCCGAAAGTCAGGTCGTACTATATATGGCCCAACTGTGTTGTGGGCCTTTAACAGGCCGAAAGAGAAACCGGGATGGTATTCGACCATGAAGAGCATTGGCCGTTAAAAGGACAAAACTCAGGTCTGACTGCAAATGGCCCAACTCATTTATGGGCCGTCAACAGGCTGAAAGAAACACTGGGCCGGAAATTGGCCCAACACTTAAATGGGTCGCTAAAAGGCCGAAAGATGTACATCCTGAAAATTGGCCCATCCCTTGAATTGGCCGTTAACAGGCCGAAACAACATCGGGTCGATATTGAGCCCAAATATATAGCGGGTTGTTAACGGGCACGAACTGACGATGGGCTGCAATGGTGTCAAATCGTTAACGGGCCGTTGACGGGCCGAAATGGCACATCTCGTATGCGATGTGGGCTTAAATGGACCTGACACAAGTAGGCCTTATATGGGCCGGCCTACTAATTTTTATTGGGCCGGCCCTTTTCACTGGAATGGGCCACTGTTGGTCCATGCCACGTGTCGACCTATCATAGGCCCCTCCTGTCCAATGAGTGAATGACATCTGTCCCAGCGGTGAGCCAACACGTGTTTCCTCCGGCCAATGAGAATTTTACACGTGGACAATCCCCATTGGTCTGTGTTGTTAACGAGTTATCGGATCCGAAACCGGACCCGATAGCTTAACGGTGACCCGTTACGGTGGATGCCACGTGTCGGTTACCCTTGACGAAAGCACTTCCGTGATGCGCCATTTATCGTCATGGAAGTGGACACTTCCGTGATGATAATTTTGGTAATGTCACGGAATACTTCTACGACAGCACAAGTATGACTATCTTGATTCTATCATAAAATAGTCATGGATGTACATGTATGACAAAAACATGACCTACTGTGACAAACACATATCATCATGGAAGTGTATTCTTTTGTAGTGCTTCTTGTTGTTGTTGTTGGATGACCCCGCGACATCGTCTTGGCGAGGACGCTTCTTGCCGCTGACCTTTGGCCTTTCATCACCGCAGCCATCATCATCCTCGTTGCTATCGTCGTCCTCCTCCTCCTCGTTCGGCCATTTCTCCTCCTCCTCATCGTCTCCTCTTCTTCATCCTCCGATGGCTCGTCGTCCGTCTGGTTGTCATCTGACGACTCTGGAGGTGGCGTCCCTTCCATGATCCGGATATAATCGAGGTCTGGGCTCGACGCCGGACTCATGGAAGACGAGCGGGTTCTGATGTTGACCAATCATCGGGTGCCAAACTACTGGCGGAACTGTGGTCCTCGCTATCGATTGACATGGCTGCATTCATATGAAAACCGCAAGAAAGCGAGATTGCAGAGTGTGTGCAAGTGTGTAGCGCAGCCGGCCGGGGACGATGAAGATGGTGGACACTTAGGCCGTGTTCGGGAGCCCTCTGGCTTCTCAACTCATCGACTCCAAGACGGGAGCTGAGCCGAACGTTTCAAATTGTGGCTACGAGAGTGAGAAGATGGCTATTAGCTACGTGCAAATTTGCCGGAGTCGTGGAGCTGGGTATTTGCTACTCTCGGAAAATGAAGGAGCTAGAGTTGCCAATTTTTACGCCCGCCTACCACCGCCAAGTGACTCTCATCAAACCGGTACGCTGGAAACAACCACGAGCAAACAGAGGAAAGAGCCACGAGCGCCTCTTTCACACGCACCCACCCAACCGGGCCTATAGCCCAGCCTCTTTTACAAGCCACTTGGGCCGTCAGCCCACTCCAAACGGGTCGAATATGCATTTTCTGGCCTTTTGGCCTGGCGGATCGCTAGCTGCCAGAAACTGCCGCACCGAACGGATCCATCGCTGCAGGAGTCTATGTGGGAAGCTAGCTGCTGGAGTTGGGCGCTGGAGTTGAGGATTTTGCAGCCGTGGGCAACTACCGAACACGCCCTTAAGTGAGGTATGCAGAGAAGAAGAATGGCAATTGAAGCGGGGGATTGATGTATTATCTAACCGTTGATATAATCAACTGCAATTATTTGTACCCAGTTTCTCCAAATTCCCGGGGTTGCGCAGTTCTCAATGTGGTAATTACGCACACGCGTTTGAGCGTCCAAATATGAAACAAGCATTTTTCATAGTACTACTCCCTCCGTACCGGCGACCTAGGTGGGGGGAAACGAGATAACTTGATGATTATTTGGTAATCAATACCATTGCGTGCTGAGAATTGACCATTGCATGTTATGCTAAGTAGTCTGAAGTCATTGAATGCATACTAGCCGCAGGACTCCTATTGGCTGATTTCTTTTTTCAGGACAAAAACAAGGAACAATTTTTTGGATTATCTGGTTTTCGTAATGTGACTTATGCACCGGTACGAACGGAGTAGGACAGATGGCAAGCAATACATTGAGCTCTTCTTATTGATGAAGCCAGTAATAATCAAACTACAAAGGAAAAGTGTCGGTGCAACAAACCCTAGGTCTGTTGCCCAACTGTGCACAGGCACAAAATCAAGGTTGAAGCACCAGCCTAAGTCAGGGATTGATGACCCAAGAGATTTGAAGAACCAACATGCAGCTCAGAGGGACCAACATCGAACCAGAGGAGCAAGATAGCAGCAAGAGAAGGGTCTCCCTTGCCAGGCAGGCGAGCCCGGCAAGGGGCAAGGCCACCGCCAGAAGCAAACAACCAAGACTCCCCAGAAGAGCCTGCTGGGGCTCGCGGGGGTTGAACCACCCCACCAACCACTCAAGCACGACTCACGTCGTCAATCGATGCGGTGTCAAGCCGCAAGGTGATTAAGTGGCAGCCATTCGCCACATGGCAGCCATTTCCTACAGAAGAAACCCACAGATGACACCCGTCCTGCGACGTGTCAAGGGAACATGCGCGGAGCTGGCGAGATAGCCCGGCAGGCCTTGCCGGGCAACCAGTGATGTAACACTAAGCGGTGCATTTAATGCACCCTCTCAGCCCGCAGTGTTAGGTATGATAGCACTATTTGCGATCATATTGGTGGATAATGACCACTTTGCCACTGTGGTGACCCCTTAATCTATAAAAGGAGGCCCACGACACTCGTGGGAGGGGTTAGAAGGTTGGAAAGTTTACAACCCCAAGCCACCATATGCGCGTAGTCGCTCCAGCCCCTGCTGGGCAAGTGTACTACACGCCACCACATTCATTCCACCATCAATCCACCAAAGCAGGAGTAGGGTTTTACGCCTCGTGGCGACCCATACCTGGGTAAGTTGCTTCTGTGCTTTCTGTCGTGCTGCCATGCGCTGATCTGCTCTTTGTGCAACGCAACGTCCCCCCGCTGAACCAGCAAGGGGCCACCTAGTCCCATAGGTGGCCACGGATATCCCATGACATCTTTGGCGCGCCAAGTAGGGGGAGTGCTTGCGCGAACCTAAAAGTGTGCGTAGCGCGTCATCTTCATTGTCATCTCCATCTTCGACGATGCCATTGACCATGGCTCCTAAGAAGAAGAAGTCCGGCCCTTCGGCCCATCCATCCACCTCGAAGGCTCCGCTGCCCATGGCCTCTGGTGCCTCGGAGGATGTGGGGGCGAGCGAAGACATGAACTCTGCTAGGGGTGTGGTTGGAGCAGGTGGCACCGTCACCACTCCCCCTGCGGCCGACGCAGGGGCTGAAGACACCAGAGGAGGACCGCATCAGCAGCACCCTGGCGGTCATGCTCCACAAGCTGTGGGCAAGGGGGTCACTCCGTCTGCACCCTCTCCCCCGACCGACGAGCACAACCACAATGACAGCGCTCAGTCCGGGGTGAACCATCGCCCTCCGGTCGCCCCCGCCACGGGAGCGACCGCGGCCCTGCCTCCTCCCAGACGAGTCGACCGGACTACTGCGCTCGACGGAGCCGCTGACCCTCGAGCACCATCATCGCGCGACCCCGCTGCCCAAGTGTTCGTCCCATAGCAGCGTGGATGCGGCACTAACGCCGTCGCCGTAGCTGGCACCATCCAAAGCCAGGCGACGGTGTGGTCGACATCATCAACATCTATGCCAAGCACAGCCACAGAGGCTATGGCACGGGCTCAACTACTACTGAGGTTTCTGCCGATAGCCGAGCAGATGGATGAATGGCGTGCGACCATCCAGAGCATGCTCGGTTTCGCTGAGGCTGGGGGCTCGCGGCGAGCTGCCCCACCACGACCTCCCCTAGCGACAGCAACCGCCTGCACTGCTGGCCGAACGGAGGGGGCTGTCCGCACGGTGCAGTCCCCACCATGGCAGCTGACGCGGGCGCAGCAGAATCAAGACCCCGACGACGTCTTGATGGCCTCTTCTGACCCTCGAGCATGTCCAGGTCTACGTCGAGCCCCGGAGGATAGGCGGCTGGGAGACGCGCACATCGTCATGGATCGGTGCCTCGACGACCTCCACCAGACCGACGGGTGCGGCGGCCTCAACGTCGACGAGCCTGCGCTCGGTGTTGGCGGGTGCCTGCCCTTCGAGTTTGGCTACCCTGCCTTTACATGGGAGCTGCGGTGAGTCCGTTGGCCATCGTTCGCACGTTCAAGCCAGAGATACCAGAGAAGTACGATGGGAAGCTGAACCCGGCAGAGTTCCTGAGCATCTACACCATCGCTGTTCAGGCCGCCGGGGGAAGAGACAAGAAGGTGTTCGCCAACTACTTCCCTTTGGCCCTCAAGTCCAATGTGATGTCTTGGCTGATGCACCTATCAGAGAACTCCATTTCGTCATGGGCAGACCTGTGCCACGAGTTCATCGGTGCCTACACCGGTGGCCACCAAGAGCCCGGCAGGCCCAACGACCTGCACCTTCTCTAGCAGAAGGAAGGAGAAACCCTCTGTAAGTATTTACATAGATTCAGTAAAGTTCATAGAAATATTCGAAATATCCATCCGACATCTGTTATAGCAGCCTTCCAATCTAGTGTGCACAACCGTCACATTCGTTCTAAGATGAATGTGCGGTTGCCCAAGACTGTGAAGGAGCTATACACACTGGTGAATAAGTGTGGTCGGATGGAGGAGGGAAGGAAGTTGCCCGGAGAGGAGGATTGCGTCAATGTTGATTCAGAGGATGAGGATGAATCAACCAGTCAGAGGAAGGGCAAGAAGCGCAATAAGAAGCCAAGGGATAAGGCAGTAATGATTGTGGAAGGATCGGGCACACCTAGTACCAGCAAGAAGGCCAAGGTTGAGGCCCCCGACAAGGAAGTTGCCGCATGCGCTGCCTACCGGGAAGCCGCTGCCATGGAAAAAGTTGGGAAAGGTGATGGGCCATACTACAAGATCCACCGGACCAAGGGCCATGACCTTCAGGAGTGTTATCAGGTTGAGCAACTTGTCAAGAAACAGAGGGCAGAGTATGATAAGTGTGATAAGGAGAAAGGTTAGAACGCTATTAGCGGTAAGGGTCGAGGCGGTGAAGCAAGTCACCCCGGCAAACCCTTTCGGAACCAAGGAAAACCCGCCAGGGGCCAGGAGAAGGAAATCGGTGATGATGTGAGTGATGAGGGGAATGAAGAGGAAACCAGAGAGCAGGAATTTCAGAAGGCCACTGACGCCCTATGCATTGATGGAGGTTCATTTTGCACACCTCTCATCACCAACTCAAGCGATGGGCGCGAGAGATCAATGCTGTGGAGCCAGCGCCAGAGGCTCGGAAGCCACTCAAGTGGTCCCGCACACCCATCATCTTTGATGAGGAGGACCACCCTGGTCGTACCACAGCGGTAGGGTGTTTGCCATTGTTGGACTCCCCAACAATTCGCAACCTCAAGGTCACAAAGATGCTAGTGGATGGCGGGGCCGGGTTAAATCTGTTTTCCCCAGCATTCATCAACAAGCTTCAGATAGGAGAAGAAGAGCTAGAGGTTGCCAGCATGTTTCAAGGAGTCAATCCCGGCAGGAGCCATCCTAAGGGGAAGATTACGTTGTCGGTGACGTTTGGGGGAGAACTGGACTATCGGACTGAGAAGATTGTGTTTGATGTGGTTGATCTCCCCCTGCCGTACAATGGGATTCTGGGACGCCCGGCCCTGTCTAAGTTCATGGCAGCATCTCACTATGCTTATAACACTTTGAAGATGCCTGGGCCATTGGGAGTCATCACTATCCCATTAGATGCGAAGGATGCAATTATCTGCGTAGACAAGATGTACGGGGATGCAGTCGTGGCAGAGGCTGCGGCAGCAACAGCTCCCGCCAAGGATAGCAAAGGAAATAAGAAGGATTGTAGGGCCTCCGGCAAGGAGTCCGAGAAGAGTGCCCCCTCTGAGTGCACGACACCCGTTGACGACGTGCCGGAGTGTTCCAACAGCAAGAGATCCAAGGTTGCTGCACCCCAAGTGAAGAAGGTCCCGGCAGGGCTGGTTGGCGTTGATGGAACTTTCACTATCAGCACCACCCTTGATGACAAATAGGAAAGCGTGCTCATTGCCTTCCTGCAGGCGAATATCGACGTGTTTGCCTGGCAACCATCTGATATCCCCAGTGTTCCCAGGGAGGTAATCGAGCACCACCTTGTTGTCTGCCCACACGCCCGACCCGTCAAGCAGAAAGTCCGGAAGCAGGCCTTGGAGCGGCATCAGTTTATTGCAGAGGAAATCAAGAAACTAGAGGCAGCTGGTTTGGTCAGAGGAGTACTGCACCTTACATGGTTGGCAAACCCAGTGGTGGTCCGGAAGGCGAATGGGAAATGGTGGCTTTGCATCGATTTCACAGATGTCAACAAGGCTTGCCCGAAGGACCCATTTCCCTTGCTGCGCATCGACCCGATCGTGGATTCCACTTCAGGTTGTGATTTGCTCTCCTTTCTGGATGCATACTCCGGGTATCACCAGATCATCATGTCCAAAGAAGATGAGGAGAAGACATCATTCATCACTCCATGTGGTATCTATTGCTTTGTCCGTATGCCTTTCAGATTAAAGAGTGCCGGTTCCACTTTTGCAAGGGCAGTCCAGATTGGTTTTGAGCCACAGTTGAACGGAAACATGGAAGCCTATATGGATGACATCGTGGTCAAAACCAAGGATAAATCGACCCTGGTCCAGGATTATGAGGAGACATTTGCTAATCTGCGCAAGATCAACTTGAAGCTTAATCCGGAGAAGTGTCTATTCGGTGTTCCCTCCGGCAAGCTACTTGGATTCTTCATGTCCCATCGGGGGATTGAAGCCAACCCCGACAAGATCAAGTCCATAGAGTAGTTCCAAGCGCCAAGGACAATTAAGGATGTGAGACGCCTGACGGGATGCGTTGCCGCGCTAAGAAGATTCATTTCCAAGTCCGTCGAGCATGCCCTGCCGTTCTTCAAAAATTTGAAGAAGGCAGGGCCCATGAAGTGGACCCCGGAAGCAGATGCAGCTCTGCAAGAATTGAAGGCCTACCTATCATTTGTGCCTACCTTGGTGGCACCCAAACCCCAAGAGCCGTTATTGCTTTACTTGGCGGCAACCAACCAAGTGATCAGTGCGGCCTTGGTAGCACAGCGAGAGGTGGAGGAAGCAGAAAGTGGCCAGATCACGGCAGAGTCAGGAAAGGATCAGAGCAGCGGTGAGCACGGTAACGAGGGCAACCTCAAGGATGCGGCAAGGAAGAAAGTGGTGCAGCGCCCAGTATACTTCGTCAGCTCCTTGTTACGAGGGGCTAGATCATGGTATTCTGGCATGAAAAAGTTGATCTTTGGCCTCGTCATGGCCTCAAGGAAACTGCGCCACTACTTCCAAGCCCATGAGATTACGGTTGTCACTCGTTTTCCGTTGCAAAGGATACTCCGGAACCCTGAGGCCGCCGGCAGGATAGTGGAGTGGGCTTTGGAGTTATCCAGCTTTGGTTTGAAGTTTGAGAGCACGTCAACTATTCAGAGCAGGGCACTGGAAAAGTTTATTGCAGAATGGATGCCAACCCCTGATGAGGAAGTGACAGAAACAACTCTCCCCGCAAGGAATCGCCCCAAGAATGGATTACGTATTTTGATGGTGCTTTTTCCCTGCAAGGTGCAGGGGCTGGCGTGCTTCTTGTTGCCCCCTCCGGTGAGCACTTGAAGTACGTCGTCCAAATGCACTTTGCCCGGGAAGAAGCCACCAACAATACGGCTAAGTATGAAGGGCTCCTTGCTAGGCTCAGGATTGCAGCAGAATTGGGAATTAAGAAGTTGATCATTCGAGATGATTCACAGCTTGTGGTGAGACAAGTCAATAAAGATTATCAAAGTCCACTGATGTAAGCATACGTCAAGGAAGTGAGGAGATTGGAGGAGCACTTTGATGGGTCGCAAACAGAGCATGTACCCCGTGCGGAAAACAACATAGCTGATCACCTGTCAATGTGTGCTGCGCAGAAGCTTCCAGTGGAACCAGGAACTTTTGTTCTCCATCTCTCTCAGCCCTCCGTATCACCAGCCACAATGGCCCAGAAAAGGAGAAAGTTGGACTACGGTAAGCCTCTCCTGGTCGAGCCATCCGCCCCCGGCAGAGACCCTGCCGGAAACAACTCCTCACAGCCAGCCGGACCGCCCCCTCCAGCCGGGCCTATGGACCCCGCGAACGAGGCTGGTGCTCCCGCAGCAGAGGAGGTGCCGCTAGTCCTCGTTACCGAGCCACAGGCTCCAACTTGGGCAAGGCACATCGTCCGCTTCCTCCAAGCCGGAGAACTTCCCGGTGACCAAGATGAAGCTGAGAAAGTAGCCCAGAGGGCCAGTATATCAGTTTATCGATGACACTCTATAAAGAAGAAGGCCCAACGGTGTGAAATTGAAGTGTGTCTGCCGGGAGGATGGAAATGAACTGCTAGCTGAGATTCACAGAGGAATGTGCGGCTCACACATAGGATCAAGGGCATTAGTTGGGAAAGCATTCCGGCAAGGATTCTATTGGCCCACATCCCTCCAAGATGCAGTTGAGCTCGTCATGACATGTGAAGCCTGCCAGTTCCATTCCAAGAGAACACACCTGCCTGCCCAAGCCCTTCAGACAATCCCTCTATCATGGCCATTTTTGGTCTGGGGGCTCGATATCGGCGGCCCCTTCCCCCGAGCAATCGGGGGCTTTGAGTTCTTGTTCGTTGCCATTGACAAGTTTACAAAGTGGTCGGAAGTGACTTCCACGAGAAAGGTGACTGCTCAGTCAGCTATCAAGTTCTTGAAAGAGTTGGTGTGTCGTTTCGGAGTTCCGGCAAGGATCAGCACTGACAACGGCACCCAGTTCATGAGCCACGCCTTCATGCAATACGTTCATGCCCTCGGATGCAAGATCTCATTCACTTCTGTGGCACACCCCCGGAGCAATGGACAAGGTGAGAGGGCGAACGCTGAAGTGCTTCGTGGACTCAAGACGAGGACTTTCGATACGCTGCAGAAGCACGGCAGGCGGTGGATCGAGGAGCTGCCGGTAGTTCTTTGGTCCCTCAGAACGACACCTAACTGAGCTACCGGGAAGACTCCCTTCTCCCTGGTCTACGGGGCAGAAGCATTTATCCCCACAGAACTCATTTACGGGTCCCCTCGAGTGCTTGCCTACGTTGAAGTAGCGCAAGATCAGCACTGGCATGACAACACTATGCTACTCGAGGAGAACCGTCTCTAGGATGCTACGCCTGCTGCACGCTACCAGCAAGCCCTCTATCGCTATGACAGCCGCAGGGTTCATGCCTGGTGTTTTGAGGAAGGTGACCATGTCCTTAGGCGCATTCAATCCGCCAAGGGTACAAACAAGCTGTCACCAAAGTGGGAAGGCCCTTACCGGCTGGTACGAGTCGCCAGACCTGGCATAGTCTGTCTCGATACCGGAGATGGCACACCGTTGCAAAATTCATGAAATATTGAGCATCTCCGTAAGTACTACCGTAAGGCGCGAGGCTGCCGGGCACCGCCCGGCAGCCACCCTTTTGTACAGGCCTTGCCTCAGCTACATGTAACCCCTTGTACAAAGCCGGGGCGATGACCCCGTGCAAGAGAAAATAAAGAAGCGTTGTAGGGGGGCCCCAACTAAGATTGCATGGATGCACGAGCACACCCAGATCACTGCATAAGCATTTCATGAGCATTTGCATATGCATATAGATAGGATTGCATCCTGCATTCATTCTCGTCTACATGGAGTTTCAGGTCCCTGCCGTGAACTTGACTTTGACAAAGGACGAGAAGATTGCATGGCACAGCAATCCCCGGCGAAGCCAAAACAGATAAGTTTACCTCTTGTCCATTAGTGTTCTGTAAGGCTATAACTTTGCATGAGAAAACCTTGCCTCTCTTTTGAAACTTAGGTGCTCCCATCTATGACTCGAACGTTGTTTCGGTCTGGATGGTCGCAGTGGCCTTTGATGAAAAGGAGTTAGCGAGGGGCTGGCCCCTCTGTCTGTTCCCCGGCAAACATAGCTCTCCGGCAGACAAAGAGGGTGCCGGCAGGATATCCTACCGGGAAAAAATCGTTTATTTACATTAAAGAGGCACTCCACCTCTGCATGGACATCTACATGCACGGGTCCCCGGCAAGGTTCATCTTTTTCATTCATATGCTAATACAAGTACAAGCATTACATAACACAAAGATGGACTCGAGAGATTACATTATTTGAATTAAAATTTGGCGATTGCCTACAGGTTTAAGATTGAAAAAAGATAAGTGCTCCGTTACGCCTTTGCCTCTATCCGTCCCCTACAGGAAGAGGTCGAAGGGGCCGGAGGCGGGCACCGCTGGGATTCGGCGCCTCCCTAGGATCAGGGCGGCACCGCTCCCTAGCTAGGAGGAAGAAACCGGAGGGCAGGCTTGGATGCTGACGCTGCCGGAGGACTAGATGGGAGGCACAGAGTCACCGGCAAACACGACTCGTCGGAACGATCTTCCCCGTTCTTGGCGCGTCGTGGGTTGCCGCTGCCGTCCGCATCACTAACACCCAAAGACCTCGGCACGACCACCACACCGGGCACCATGCTCTCTAAGCCCTTCCACAGAGAGCGTGGTCGCCCCAGGAGCCCTGGCGTTAGAAGTTACCGCACCTCTCGAAGACGCATGAGAAAGCAAGGACCCTCCCTGATCGATGAGATGACTGCACCCAAGAGGAGCCAGATTCACCCCCGTTAGCGGCGAATCCCGCCCCCCCCCCACACGGCTCCTCCCCGATACTGCCGGGAAGAAGAAGAACGAGGAGCGGTCGACTACCATGCGCCATGCCCACTCCGAGCCGCGACATGGTGTCAGCCGCGTCCCCTCCCACTAAGGTCAAGACTACAGGCGACGCGACCAGAAACCCGGGGGATGGCCTCAGGCTCTTCTCTTCAGCATCACCAGCGGAAGTAGAGAACAAGAGAAGAAGAAGGAGAATGCAGAGATGGATGACTTCGCCCTCCTCCGCCCCTCCTTTTATAGGCTGGGCGGGGGGGAGCTGCTCGATCAACGGGTGACCACCGCCCTCCTCCGCCAATTCAAGGCGGGCGGGCCCTCTCCAAGATGCTCTCCCGCACCACGCGCCTCCGTTACCTATCCCGCGCGATGCATGCAGCATACGCGGCTAAGGACAAGGGCGCGCTGTGGGAAGAGTAAATTGGCAGTTTCTACCCCGTACGTTAAAGTCATTCACGGGCCATCACTGGGGCAGCCCCACCATTATTGGCTTTATGCAACGCGCGGGGAAACCGGAAACTGGCCCGAAATCAAGACTAATGAAGCAGCAAAGGAGAGCTCTAGGGGCAACCACTTCAGCGATCCTGCCTGTGCACTTATTAGGCCCTACCCCGACGACGCTCAACAGCGTGTTCGGGGCAGGCCCGTGGGCTTCTGTCGGTGAAACAAACCTGGGTCTGTTGCCCAACCGTGCACAAGCACAAAATCAAGGTTGAAGCACCAACCTAAGTTAGGGATTGAAGGCCCAAGAGATTCTAATCTATAAGGATGCTAGCCGACCCTCCTCCATGAAGCTTCCTTGGATTGGCGCATTCCCGGTCGTCGGATGGGCTTGACTTCCACCACCAAACGTTAGATCAGTTAACTGCGTGGTAAAAAATGTAACTTCTACTTTGCTTTCACGTTTGAATGACTTGTGGCCCTTTTGTTCGTGTGATTCAGCTTGTTACTTATGGTTTTTTTTGAATCATGGTGAAAGTCAACCAGTGCACTGCGTGCGAGTGGTCGTGTGTGAGCCGTCGCCTGTTTCTCTATGGCTGATGCAAGCGCGGGAACCGCGCGACGTGCGAGGGACAGCGCAACGCGCGTGAGGTCTTTCAGCGTCCTCACACAATGCACCCATTCATGACCACCACGCCGAACCTAAAAAAAAAAAAGCGACTCCTCCGCAGCTGCCCTCAACCCTATCCCCTTTCCATCAAACCCCGGAGCCACCGCGAGCCCGCAGCCGCGCTCCACCTCCGTCCTCTCGCGCCCTAATCCTGCATCTCATCCATCCCTCTTCACCTCTGACCGGATCTGAGCTGTGTGGGCGCAGAGGCGGGAATCTCTGGCGGCGGCGGCCTGCAGGCAAAGGGCGACGGCGGCGGCGCTTGATTTGATTCAGCGCCATGGATCGGCCCCTGCTGTGCGACGAGGTTGCTGGACTGTCACCATCCCTCCTCCACTATACAGTGCCTCCTGTGAGTGCTACCTCGCCCCACCAGCTTCCAGCGTTGTGGATCCGTCGGGGATGGAGGGGCAGCAAGTGAGAGGGAGCAGGAGAAGATGTGAATCGAGGGAGTGAAAGAAGGAGCTCACACGTGAAGGGGAAGAGGCAGTCTGACGGCATATCCTCGTCTCATCCCTGGCTGCAGCTCTTTTGATGCCAGGGCACCAGTGGTGCCTCCTCGATGGAGCGCCTCCTACCATGACGGCACGACCAGCGCCATCGCCTGAAATGTTCCAACTGAAGGATTCATGTGATCGCCATCGCCTGAAATGAGTTTTTTTGTTGTTTTCATCAGGGGTGCTATGCGTGCATCGTGATCAGTTACTGTGGGGGAGGGGACACGTATGTATGGAACCTGAAGGGCTAAAGCTCTAACCTGTGACAAAATGGTGGTTACTTGTTTTTCCCTGTGCAGGCTAGAGGCGGTGCTCAACTATTCTATAATATGTGTTGTTTAGTAGCTGCAAATTCCGCTTGCTGAATTTTGCCCCGTTGCCGTGTCCATTTTTTTATGGATGCAGAAACTCTGTGTGTGACTTGTATGTTATGAGAGTGAATCAGGTGCTGATATGCTGAGCACTGGCCATGGCGATCTCCTTTCTTTCTGATGGTCTAACTGGGGAAGAGCCATATCTTTGGTAGGAAACGTTATCTATTAATAAGACCAAGTTTTATCATATGGAAAATATCCAGTTGATTACTGAATGAAATTGATGTGTGCAATGCACAGAAGTATAGCCCCAGTTCGAAAACGTCACATTCAGACATGCAATGGGTACTAAATTAAATTTGGAACTGGGGCAAATTATTCCTGAAATTCCTTATAATTACTAAGTCATTTTTATGCTGTATATCATATTTCAGAAAAAAATCAAGTTTTGTGCATGGACTATAGTTTATATTGTGAGAACAAAATATGACAGGAAAATATTGCACTATGTTATACTCGATTAACATTTGAAACCGTGGCAAATTATTTCCTGAAATTCCTTATAATTACGGAGAAAGAAGAGATAGGACCAAGGAAATTTGGTGCTTCTCTACCTCTATCACTCGCATATTATTTTTCCTAATCAGTGGATTTTCTAAAGATGATGTGTACCGCTCCCTCCTCTGGTTTTAGTTTGAGCATTCTTTTCTCCATGTGTCTTCCTCTATTTAGTATGTAGAGTTGAACTAAACCATAACAAATGTGGAGGTTTATTATATCTATGTTGTACCCATGCAAATCTTGAATTGTTTACTTTGATGGTTTATTGACTATCAGAATATAGTATGTTGTGCTCAACATGCTCACAAAATTAAATAGAAGCCCTTCTCATGTCGAATTCAGGTTAAATTTATGGACTAGCTCATTTAGGTATTACAGGGGGAAACAATTGTCTAGATTCAGTTTGGTTCTATTTGTAAAGATAGTTAGATAGTGATCTTAATGAAACATTGCATTTTTTCGTACAAGTCGCTGGTAAAATTTGCACCTGGCAAATATATTTGTATTGCTATCTATTTAATCAGATAAAAACACCAACATGTTGCTTGAGGTGCATGAATATGTTGTAGCGAAGATGTGCATATGACGATGCATTGCTGATCATGAAGCACTGCAAGGCTTCAGGATATGTACCGCAACTTAGAGACTTACACATTGCCACTTGTTCCTACCACCATGCAAGTGGTTGATGCTTCAGTGTTGAATTGATTAATCCCTCTTTTTCTTTAATCTATGTGATGGTGTCCCTTACCACTAATACTTGTTATGTGTATTCAATAGAAATGATGTTTTAGGCATATTTAGTAGTTATAAAACAAATGTCATAGACGATAGCAATTGTTATTATGAAGACGTTCCGAACTATTGTTCATCTGCTATCCACTGTTTGATGCTCCTTCATTACTTCTATAGAGAAGTTCTAAAACTCCAATCATACACGTTTGCTCAAACCTAAAGCTCCTAACTAATGAAAATATTTTGAAAGCACACATGATATTGAAGGTACTTATATTTTTAAACAAAAGGTTATGTACGTTTCGCTCAAACACAAAGACACCAAAAATGCAAATGTTTTCAATGCGAATATGATTTCAAATGGGTCTCAGCGAACATGGTAGCAAGTATTTTGTGCTATCAAATTGAAATGTGTATATACATTTCATTGTAAACAAAAGTACAACTTGTTTCCTATTAAAGGGGATTAAACCATGGATATTTTTTTCATCGCGCACATGGATTTAGCGTGCCTCTGCGCCATTTGGCGCAACGGGTCTACTAGTTTGAAGAACCAACATGCAGCTCAGAGGGACCAAGATCAAACCAGAGGATCAAGATAGCAGCAAGAGAAGGGTCTCCCTTGCCAGGCAGGCGAGCCCGGCAAGGGGCAAGGCCACCGCCAGAAGCAAACAACCAAGACTCCCTGGAAGAGCCTACCGGGGCTCGCGGGGGTTGAACCACCCCACCAACCACTCAAGCACGACTCACGTCGTCAATCGATGCGGTGTCAAGCCGTAAGGTGATTAAGTGGCAGCCATTCACCACATGGCAGCCATTTCCTACAGAAGAAACCCACAGATGACACCCATCCTGCGACGTGTCAAGGGAACAGGCGCGGAGCTGGCGAGATAGCCCGGCAGGCCTTGCCGGGAAACCAGTGATGTGACACTAAGCAGTGCATTTAATGTACCCTGTCAGTCCGCAGAGTTAGGTATGATAGCACTATTTGCTATCATATCGGTGGATAATGACCACTTTGCCACTGTGGTGACCCCTTAATCTATAAAAGGAGGCCCATGGCACTCGTAGGAGGGGTTAGAAGGTTGGAAAGTTGACAACCCCAAGCCACCATACGCGCGTAGTTGCTGCGGCCCCTGCCGGGAAAGTGTACTACACGCCACCACATTCATTCCACCATAAATCCACCAAAGCAATAGGGTTTTACGCCTCGCAGCGGCCCGAACCTGGGTAAATTGCTTGTGTGCTTTCTGCCATGCTGCCGTGCGCTGATCTGCTCTTTGTGCAATGCGACGTCCCCCCCCCCCCCGAACCAGCAAGGGGCCACCCGGTCCCATATGTGGCCGCGGATATCCCGCGATAAAAAGAAAAAAAGATAAAGGAAAATATCTGCACGAATCTGCGCGTAACATCAATGGCATATGACCTAGATGTGCATTACTTAGAGCACATCTAGATGTGCTTTAGCAATACTGTAAAAAAAACCCTAATCATCATTGCAAACACTGCATAGAACATGGCTAATGCGAAAACCACAACTACACATGCTAGTTCCTTCTTGTCTCTTGCTTTCATCTGTTGCCTGTGATTGATTCTTTCTTGCTTCATTGTACTGATTAAACATTCCAGATCAGCCAGTTTCTTCTTCAGCTTTACGTTATCATCTTCTGCGAGCTTGGTGATAGCAACACTCTGAGCCCTGCCATGCCATTCTACATCCAGCCAATTAATAAAGGCACACACCCCATATCCGTGCCAATGTTAAATAGCATTCAGGATGAGCGGTGGCATTAACTCAAGTAAAATGATGAACTTAGCACTAACCTCTAAGGGGCAACTGAGAAACCGCCTGCCAATGTTGAATCCCTCTGTGCATACACGTCGAGGGGGAGTGTGCCCATGAACACAACTCAGCTTTTGGTACTTCTCGGTGGCGCAAAACTCAGAGTCGAACTCGTGTTGCGGGAGTCTGGGGTCATGCTCCGGATCCGACGGTAGATCGCTTTCCTGGCGGGGGGGGGGGGGGTCATCCATGACGGATTTAGCAGGGAGATACCTTGGACATGCTAAAAAAGATCGGGATAGATTGGAACCTGACAGGATGATTCGGATCTGTAGTACACCTTCCTTCCGATGACCTTAGGAAAGTGCTCGGCGGAGACCGCCGTCGTGGTGGCGCTACCGAGAGCGGCGATATGAGCAGAAGAAGCTGCACTGAATCCATCAGCACCACTCGTCCGCATTCCCCCAATGTCAGCGCCACACAAGGGAATTTGGAGGCTATCTAGATTTGGGGGAAATGGGGAAACTGTGGGGATAAGCTAATGGTCGGGAACTACTTATCACACTATATGTTGTGTACGACACAGTGTTTATACATGTCGTTTGTGTTAGGTATTACAACTTCACACACGATTTCTGCACCAAACCGTGTGAGAAGACAATGTAGGTGAGACATGGTTGCGGTGACATAACCGTATGTGATGTACTACCCTGTACATATGGGGCTGCAATATAATTGAGTTACAGTAATACCGTGTAAACAGCCGCTCTGCGGATATCCGTCAAAAAATAAAACAGCCGCTCTGCAGATAGAGATGGCGGCGGCGGCCAAGGTAGTGGCTACCGGATAAGAGGTCAATCCTCGGTCGGTGGGCGGTGGCAGCGTCATAGGAGGTCAATCCTCGATCTGCGACGGGAGATAGGAGGAGCTCAACCATGGAGGTCGGCGGCGGCGTGATTGGAGCATATACATTGGGGTCGATGGCGGGATAGTGGAGGTCGAACTTCAGCCGGTAGCTACACTAAGCTTTGCTCCTCGACCCTGCTATCTCGTCGTGCCGCCGCATCGCGCTTCTCTGTCTGCTGGGTGGAGGTCGCCGTGCGGCTAATTAATTAAGGTATTCTTTTCGTGAGTGGCTTAATTAAGGTATTCAATTCCTAAGGGTAGTGTTTTAGTACACTACGTGTAAATTGACAGACCATTAATTTTTGTCGTTGCACGTCTGGATAACAATATGGAGCACCCACAGTAATTATGAAAATAAAACCTTGTGATTTATGCACTCATCTTTGGGCATCAGTTAATCCGTGTATCAATGTTGTTGTTTTGTTTTTAATTACCCTTCATGTGGTGCAAATGGAACGATTTGGATGGATGAAGAATCGAAGAAGCTCATATTTTATCAGTGGCGTGGTGGAGTTCATGAATTTGGCTGAAAGTACAAAGAAGAGAATTGGTGATGAGGATTACATCCCATGTCCACGCAGTCATTGTGCCAATACAGAGTCACATGAAGTTACAGATGTCGAGTGGCACTTACTCTCTCGGGGATTCATGGATGGATATACACGTTGGACCAGACACGGTGAAGAGCAGGTCATGGATGAATATACCCAGGGCTGCAAGATGCCAAACCCCGGTCAGAGTCACATGGATGTTGAATCTAACATCAGGGCTGAGGCGTCAAGCTACCAATGGAACACCGGAAAGCCGAAACCCCCACTAGAAAACCAAGACAGTGACGCAGACGATGAAGACGATCTTGATATGCCAGATTTTGCTTCTATGAGTGCAGATTTCAAAGGCCCAAAAAAGGATATGATTGGGTACAAGGATCTGCCAACCATTACTGCGGACTACAAGAAAGAATTGTATCCTGGTTGCAAAAGGAAATATTCAAAGTTGAGTGCCATCCTGGCGCTTCTTAGATTTAAAGCAGCAAACGGTCTATCAAACAAGGGCTTCACAGAGTTGTTAGGTATTCTCAAAGAAATTCTCCCAGAAGATAATGTGCTCCCCAAAAGCACGAATGTAGCAAAGAAAATTGTTTTCCCATTGGAAATTGAAGTACAAAAGATACATGCTTGTGTGAATGGTTGTATATTGTACCCTGGTGAGTACAAAGATTTGCATGCATGTCCCATATGCAAGCATGCACAATACAAGCGCAGGAGAGCAAAGGACAAGTAGAAATTGGACGACGAGATCAAGACAGGAATCCGTTCAAGGTTGTTTGGTACTTGCCTCTAATTCCAAGGTTGAGGCGTTTGTTTGCAAACCCTAGAGAGGCAAAGAGGTTGCGGTGGCATCATGATGAGCGAACTGCAGATAAATATATGAGGCACCCGAAAGATGGGGCTCAGTGGGAATTAATCGACAACAAGTTTAAAGACTTTGCCAAGGATCCTAGAAGTACAAGCCTCGGGGAGTTTACTGACGGGATGAATCTTTTTGGCGATAGGAGCACCAAACACAACACATGGCCGGTGCTTCTGTGCATATATAACCTAGCTCCTTGGTTGTGTATGAAGAAAAATAACATTATGATGTCAATGATTATCCAAGGCCCGAAGCAACCTGGAAATGACATCGACATTTACTTTCAGCTGCTGGTATAGGAACTGCTGATAGTGTGGGTAAAAGAGCCTGTTGTAAAATGTTATGATGCTGAAAAAAGGAGATTTTCGATCTACATGCGATGCTACTGCACACCATTCAAGATATGCCAGCATTAGGCAACACATCGGGGCAGAAAACAAAGGGAGATGTAGGGTGTTCCACATGCATGGATTGGACAGCTAGCAGATTTCCTCCCAACTCGCCCAAAACTGTGTATTTGCATCATCGTAGGTTCTTGCAGAGAAATCACCCATACCGAAAGATGAAAGATGTATTTGATGGTATGGCAGAGGTAGATTTGTGCCCAAGACCTTATGATGGGGAGGTGGTCCACAACATGACTAAAAAAATTAATGTTGTGCTTGGCAAGAACAACGCTTTGACGGTGAAACAAACACCCAGGGATCAAGTGTTTAAGAAGAAATTGGTGTTCTAGAAATTACCTTACTGGGAGAATCTACGTGTACGTCACTGAATAAATGTCATGCACGTAGAGAACAACGTATGTGAAATCATCCTTGGTACGCTGCTCGAGATTAAAGGTAAAAAAAGGATGGTGACGGTGCACGACTCGATATGCTTGGTGATCAATCAAAACGCAAGAGTGAAGCAGAAGATGATAACAAATTCCTCAATGCTCGCCAGAGTTACAATTTCAGTACAAAATAAGCAATAGAGTTCTTCAACTATTTGTTGTCAGTTAAGCAATAGGGATCCTTAGGGCAGGCCTTGTTGAGGTCTTTGAAATCAACGCACAGGCGCCAGGATTTATCCTTCTTTGGCACTATCACCAAGTTTGCTAGCCAGTCCGGGTGTTTTATTTCTCTGATGAATCTGGCCTCCATTAACTTGGCTAGCTCCTCCCCCATAGCTTTTCATTTGGGTTCGGGAAAGCGCCGCAGTGTTTGCTTGACCGGCTTATATTCCTTCAATATATTGAGGCTGTGTTCGGCCAACCTGCGTGGAATTCCTGGCATATCGGAAGGGTGCCAGGCGAATATGTCCCAGTTCTCGCGCAGGAACGCTCGTAGTGCGGCGTCAACCGTTGGGTCCAGCTGTTCCTCGATGGAAGCTGTCTTCTTGGGGTCCGTCGGGTGGACTTGAAATTTGACTATTTCGTCTGTTGGTTTGAAGGAGGTGGATTTGGGCCTCTTATCAATGATTACGTCGTCCCTATCCACCATGGAGCGTAGTGCGGTTAACTCTTCGGCCGCGAGGGCCTCGGACAGTGCCTCGAGGGCCAGGGATGCGGTTTTGTTTTCTGTGCGGAGTGATATGTCCGGATCACTAGCGAGAGTGATAATAACGTTGGGCCCGGGCATCTTGAGCTTCATATACCCGTAATGAGGTATAGCTTGAAAGTGTGTGAATGCGTCTCGCCCCAACATGGCATGATATCCACTATTGAAAGGGTCCACTTGGAAAGTTATCTATTCGGACCGATAGTTCTCCGGTGTGCCGAATACCACCTCAAGTGTAATTTTCCCCGCGCATCGCGCCTCCCGGCTGGGAATGATTCCTCAGAAGGTCGTATTACTTTGCTTGATGCGGCTCCTGTTTATTTCAATTTTATTGAGTGTATCCTCGTAGATGAGGTTTAGTCCGCTGCTGCCGTCCATGAGCACTTTAGTGAGCCGAAAGCCATCTACAATTGGATTCAGGACCAAGGCGGCTGGTGCCCGGACTGACCGGAATTTTGGTTCGTCACTGGCATTGAAAGTTATGGCCGTGTCGTTCCAGGGATTTATTGGTCGTGGAGTGCCCTCTTGCGCCGATTGTTTGAAGCAAAAGTCTCGAAGACTGTTAGTACTCTGAGGTCATCGTCCTCCAGGGGGCATTGCTCTGAGGTTTTTTTGGTGAGGATATCCTCGCCGCTCTTGGCCACTTGCCGGAGTATCCAACATGCTCTAAGGTTGTGGGTTGGTACGGTATGCGGTGTCGTGTGTATTTTGCATGGCCTATCGAGCCATCCCTCCAGAACGGTTCCGCATCCCGTAGTGAGCTTAGTTTTCTTCACTATGGGGTCGGGTGCCCCGCGAGGGTGCATCCTTTTTGCCCGCCAGAGGAGTTGAGTGGAGACCGGTGGTTCCCAACGAGCTGTCTGAGTTTTCCAGGCACTTTCCATTGCGCAGTACTTCTGTACTATGGTTGCCAAGTCAGCAAAGTGTAATACGTGATGGCGGTTGATGGCATTGAGGATTCCTTCGTCCGTGCAATTATTGCAGAATACTGAAATCGCGTCCTCGTCGCGGCAATCTTTAATCTTGTTTTTGACAAGGAGGAATCTGGCCCAAAAGTGATGGACTATTTCCTGAGACTGCTGTCGTATGTACATGAGGTCGCATATATCCGGAGGGCCAGAATTACTTGGCGAATATTGCTTGTGGTGGGTGGGTGGCTTTAAATCCGAACCCTGACCCAATTTGGAGTCTGGAGTTTGAAAAACTTCCGAGCTTATTAGTTCGGGCTCCGGGATGTCAAATGATTTTTCCGGCCCAACGCCCGACTCCAGGTTTGGAGGATGGGAGTGTCGTTCCACAGACAGGTATCCGGCTCTTCAAGCTTAGAAATCCGAACATAGCTCGTATCCAACATAGGGGAGGAGCTGTTGTTTTGCTCCTCTACGACCGCTATCTGATGGGTGATCGGCGGAGATTTGATTTCTCTCTGGTCGGGTTGAAGCCCAATCCGATCATAGTCTATAGCGACCCCCATGGCGGCGATGCGATCCAGGAGTTCGTTTAAAGACGACAACTCCGCCAGATCCATCCGTTTGGAGTATTCGGAGTCGACACAGAGACGACTTTCGATTACCTGAGAGGTCATCATCGGCTTAACGGCCGAACAGGCGGTCATGGTAAAGCCGCCCAACCGGAGGGTTTGGCCTGAGGCCAGGGCTCCTCCGGAGGTGATACTGTCCTTGATAACAAGGGGAGCCATCAATCCTGTCTTCGACGTCACAGTGGAACTCTCAATGAAAGCACCAATGTCGGTGTCAAAACCGGCAGATCTCGGGTAGGGGGTCCTGAACTGTGCATCTAAGGTCGATGGTAACAGGAGACGGGGGACACGATGTTTACCCAGGTTCGGGCCCTCTCGATGGAGGTAATACCCTACTTCCTGCTTGATTGATCTTGATGAATATGAGGATTACAAGAGTTGATCTACACGAGATCGTAATGGCTAACCCTAGATGTCTAGCCTGTATGATTATGATTGCCTCTACGAACTGAACCCTCCGGTTTATATAGACACTGGAGGGGCCTAGGGTTGTACAGAGTCGGTTTACAGAGGAAGGAATCTTCATATCCGAACGCCAAGCTTGCCATCCACGCAAAGGAGAGTCCCATCCGGACACGAGAGGAAGTCTTCTATCTTGTATCTTCGTGGCCCATCAGTCCGGCCCACGTCACACAGGCCGGACGCCCGAGGACCCTTTAATCCAGGACCCCCTCAACGAGCCACGAGACAGGTTCTGGCGTGATCAGCATCATGAGGCCCGTCCTCAGGGCAATGCTGGCCTCCCTCCGCTTCCGCCGCCACCAAGGAGGAACGACGACAACCGGCAGGACGACGGGGCTGGGGGCTTCCAGGAAACTCGTCCTATCGCTTGCATCCTGGGTGGTGCACATGCCCCAGCCTTGCAACGCATCTTCAAGCAGTTCACTAGTGAGGTGAAAGCGGCCCTCCCGAGGCTCGAGGCCGCACGTCCCCTCAGGTGGTCGCAGTACGCTATCACCTTTGACTCCAAGGATCACCTCAAGTGCTCGGCCGTCGAAGGCGCGCTTCGCATGCTCTGCACGCCCACCATCAATAACGTTCTCGTCACCAAGACCCTCATCAACAGTGGCATGGGGATCAATGTTCTCTTTGTCGAGACATTCGAGACTCTCCAAGTGCCCTATGATCAGCTTCTCCCAACCAAGCCTTTCTCAGGGGTGACTGATAACCCACAAGTATAGGGGATCGCAACAGTTTTCGAGGGTAGAGTAGTCAACCCAAATTTATTGATTCGACACAAGGGGAGCCAAAGAATATTCTCAAGTATTAGCAACTAAGTTGTCAATTCAACCACACCTGAAAGACTTAATATCTGCAGCAAAGTATTTAGTAGCAAAGTAGTATGGAAGTAATGGTAACAGTGGCAAAAGTAACAGTAGTAGTTTCACAACAATTGTAACAGTGGCAACGGAAAAGTAACTTAGCAAAGATCAATATGAAATTAACTCGTAGGCAATGGATCAATGATGGATAATTATGTCGGATGGCATTCATCGTGCAATAGTTATAACCTAGGGTGACACAGAACTAGCTCCAATTCATCAATATAATGTAGGCATGTATTCTGTATATAGTCATACGTGCTTATGGAAAAGAACTTTTGTCCTACCCTCCCGTGGCAGCGGGGTCCTAATGGAAACTAAGGGATATTAAGGCCTCCTTTTAATAGAGAACCGGACCAAAGCATTAGCACTTAGTGAATACATGAACTCCTCCAACTATGGTCATCACCCAAAAGTGTCCCGACTATTGTCACTCCAGGGTTGCCGGATCATAACACATAGTAGGTGACTATAACTTGCAAGATAGGATCAAGAACACAAATATATTCATCAAAACATAATAGGTTCAGATCTGAAATCATGGCACTCAGGCCCTAGTGACAAGCATTAAGCATAGCAAAGTCATAGTAACATCAATCTCCGAACATAGTGGATACTAGGGATCAAACCCTAACAAAACTAACTCGATTACAAGATAAATCTCATCCAACCCATCACCGGCCAGCAAGCCTACGATGGAATTACTCACGCACGGCAGTGAGCATCATGAAATTGGTGACGGAGGATGGTTGATAATGATGATGGCAACGATTTTGCCTCTCCGGAACCCAAAACGAACTCCAGATCTGCCCTCCTGGGGAAGAACAGGAGGTGGCGGCGGCTCCCTATCGTAAAACATGACGAATCCTTCTCCCTGATTTTTTCTCCCTGAACGTGAATATATGGAGTTGGAGTTGAGGTCGGTGGAGGTCCAGGGGACCCCCAAGGTAGGGGCCGCGCCCTAGGGGGCGCCCTCCACCCTTGTGGACAACCGGTGGGTTCCCCTCTGTTGATTCTTTTGCCAATATTTTTTATTTATTCCAAAAATATTCTCTGTGAAGTTTCAGGTCATTCCGAGAACTTTCATTTCTGCAAAAAAATAACACCATGGCAATTCTGTTGAAAACAGCGCCAGTCCGGGTTAGTTCCATTCAAATCATGCAAATTAGAGTCCAAAACAAGGGCAAAAGAGTTTGGAAAAGTAGATACGATGGAGACGTATTAACTCCCCCAAGCTTAACCCATTGCTTGTCCTCAAGCAATTCAGTTGACAAACTGAAAGTGATAAAGAAAAACTTTTACAAGCTCTGTTTGATCTTGTTGTTGCAAATATGTAAAGCCAGCACTCAGGTTTTCAGCAAAGATCATGAACTAACCATATTCACAATAACACTTAGGTCTCACTTTTACTCATATCAATGGCATAATCAACTAGCGAGCAATAATCTCGGATGACAACACTTTTTTGAAACAATCATGATATAATATAACAAGATGGTATCTCGCTAGGCCTTTCTGAGACCGCAAAACATAAATGCAGAGCACCCCTGAAGATCAAGGACTGACTAGACATTGTAATTCATGGCAAAAGAGATCCGGTCACAGTCATACTCAATATCAATTAATAGCAAAGCATACAAATGACAGTCGTGTTCTCTAACTGGTGCTTTTTATAAGAGGATGATGACTCAGCAATAAAAGTAAATAGATAGGCCCTTCGCAGAGCGAAGTAGGGATTTGCAGAGGTGCCAGAGCTCGTGTTTTAAAACAGAGATAAATAATATTTTGAGTGGTATGCTTTCATTTTCAACATAACAACCAAGAGATCTCGGTATCTTCCATACTAGATACATTATAGGCTGTCCCCAAACAGAATGGTAAAGTTTAAACTCCCCCTCCACCAACAAGTACATTCCACGGCTGGTCCGGAACAACTGGTACCGTCCAACTAACAACAGTCCTAGGGGAGTTTTGTTTGAAGTTATATTTTGATTTGATTTGAGAATGGAACTGGGCATCCCAGTTACCAGCCATTTCCTCGTGAATGACGAGCGGAGTCCACTCATCGTGAGAATAACCCACCTAGCATGGAAGATACTGACAGCCCCCAATCGCTACATGAGCGATTCGGGCATACAAAACAGACTATCATTTGAAGGTTTAGAGTTTGGCACATGCAAATTTACTTGGAACGGCCTGTAAATACCGCATATAGTAGGTATGGTGGACTCATATGGAATAACTTTGGGTTTATGGAAGTGGATGCACAAGCAGTATTCCCGCTAGTACAAGTGAAGGCTAGCAAAAGACTGGGGAGCGACCAAGTAGAGAGCGACAACAGTCATAAACATGCATTGAGATTAACCAACATTGACTGCAAGCATGAGTAGGATATAAATCACCATGAACATAGATATCGTGGAGGCTATGTTGATTTTGTTTCAACTACATGTGTGAACATGTGCCAAGTCAAGCCACTCGAATCATTCAAAGGAGGATACCATCCTATCACACGACATCTGTCAGCGTCCTGGGAACGGGGGTACCCAGACTTGCCTGCCTGCGGCCCAGGGCGTGGCTCCACCAACGGCCTGGTATGGCCCTTCTTCAGTAGCAATCACTCAAGACCCTCGCGAGGGTCCAAGCCTCGCAAGGTGGACGACACCAAGACCTCCTCAGAGGCGGCCTCGCCAGGCTGGCTCCCGAGGAGCGGAGATATCTATGCAAGGGGCACCTCGCGAGGTTCGCGTGACGTGAGCCATGATGACGAAAGCCAGGCGGGTGCCAGCCGGCGCAGAGTACCAGTTCCCTCTTTGGTGCTAAAGGGGCAAGCGCAGGCGAAGAGTCCCGAGTCATCAAGCAAAGGTTTCCATATCGGTGCAACAAGACCAAGACCAGCAGGATGGCAGGACGGAGGTCACTGCGGAGCCCACGACGGCGTCACCACCAGAACCTTTGGCAGGCGAAGACCACCTTTTATCAGGATAGCTTGTACTAGTTGCCCCCTTCAAACTTGGCCGTTGTGGGATCCCTTCCTGCCTAACATTTGGGAAGAGGACCCGAGCCTCTATAAATAGGACTAGCCACCACCCTAGCAAAGGGACGGATGATTCAGACCATCCTCACACACACAAGCTCACCGAGCTCAAGAACACCTCTCCTCAGGAGGTTGTTCATCCCTTGTATGTGTTCATCCTCAGCCTACGAGGCAATCCACCACACCACACTGGAGTAGGGTATTACACCACAACAGTGGCCCGAACTAGTATAAACTCTTGCGTCTCTTGTCCCTTGGGTTTGGCGAGCTAGGCTTTGAGATCGTTGCGAGAGCGAGCTAGGGAGAGAGAGATCTTCGTGCGCACCCCAGTGTTCGAACCTCAAGGGTTTGCCAGAACCCGTAATCTGATGTTTGGCGCGCCAGGTAGGGGTGCGCTGAAGCCTTTCTTCCGTCGATCCACTGCTCCACCGCAACCATGGCTGACGCTCGCCGAACCCGTGGTAAGCGCCGAGCCGCTCTCACCGCCCGCGTCGCTCAGACGGTACCCGTCGGGGGACCTCACCGCCGTTCTCCATCATCCGTTGCCAACGCCACCACCGGCCCGGCAGGGAATGAGCAGCAAGCTTCATCGCTGCACCCCTCCGTGCGGAGGGATGGACGCACCGCCACCCCGTCGCTGATTCCGACTGGCTCGTCGTCCCACACTCGTCGCGCGCCCACGGACACGCAGGCCGCACTCCTCATGGAACGTGAGCTACTGCGTTACCGCTCGGTCAACGACCTCTACGACGACTGGCTGGACCGCATCGCCGAGCTCGTCAGCGCCGCTGGGGGCTCTCCCGCACCGTCCCTCTCGCTACCTCGCCCACCTCCAGCAGCGGGCGACGTAGCCCACGGAGCACCTCCGCATCAAGGCGCCGCCCTCGCACCAAGACGCGCGGCCCCGCGGCGCGACCTGCCGCGCAGGGCGCCCGCGCACGAAGAAGGAAGCTGCCAAGAAGTCCCTCGGCCGCAAGAAAATGCTCCTGCGCTCCCGGCACCACTACGTCAAGACCGCGTGCCGCCTGCGGCAGCGGCGTGTGGGTATCAAGATCAGGCTCCACCTCCGCGACGGGCTCCGGTGACCACGGCAGGCTACCGTGCCTTCACTCCCGAGTTGCGTAGCGTCGTCTGGCCCGGCAAGTTCAAGCCAGATCTGCCCCCGTGCTACGACGGCACCCCTGACCTAGCGGAGTTCCTGCAGCTCTATGAGGTAAGCATCGAGGCGGCCAACGGTGATGAGAAGGTCATGGCGAATTGGTTCCCCATGGTCCTCAAGGATGGAGTGTGCTCGTGGCTCCTGAACCTGCCTGTGGGATCGATCTCCTCTTGGGGCGAGATGCGCGAGCATTTCGTCGCAAACTTCCAGGGCACCCGCGACCGCCCGCCGGCCGCGGGCGACCTGCGGCGCATCAAGCAACAGCCGGGGGAAACTCTGCAGAAGTACATCCAGCGCTTCAACAACGTTCGCCTCAAGATCCCCAAGGTGACGGATGAGGCCATCATTGCCGCATTCTCCAATGGCGCCCGCAACGTCAAGATGAAGGAGGAGCTCGCCATCCACGAGGAACTATGCATGGCCCTGGAGATGTTCAACATGGCAATCAAGTGCGCAAGAACCGAGGAAGGGCGCCTTTCCCTCCTCGAGCTCCCAGCTACCGATCAGGAGGACAAGAAGGCCAAGATCAAGGACGTGAAGCGCAAGGGGCTGCCGTGCTCGCGGCAGAGCTGGAGACGAAGCGCGGCCGCGACCACCCCGAGTCATCCAAGGCCAGCCGCCCGTTCTGCACCTTCCACAACGTTCACAACCACAACACCAGCGACTGTCAGGAGCTCAGGGCCATCCGCGATGGGCGCTTCAGTCGGCGCCCCGGGCGCGACGACCGAGGCTACATCCGAGGAGGAGGACGAGGTGGAGGACGCTGGGACGACCGCGGCCCACGCCAGGAGTGGCGCGACTGGCCTCGTGAGGACCGCTGGCATGAGCCGCCTCGCGAGGGCGCCTGGAGAGACCAGCCTCGTGAGAACCGTCCTCAGTGAAATGCAGGGCTCCCTCCGCTGCCACCACCACCAAGGAGGAACAACGGTCACCATTAGGACGAAGGGGCAGGGGGCTTCCAGGAGCCGCGCGCCATCGCCTGCATCTTTGGTGGTGCTCAAGCCCTAGCCTCTCAGCGTACTTCAAGCAGTTTGCTCGTGAGGTGAACGCGGCCCTTCCCAGGCTCGAAGCCACGCACCTGCTGAGGTGGTCCAAGTGCGCCATCACCTTCAGCTCGTCAGACCAGCTCAAGTGCGCGGCAACTACCGGCGCCCTCCTGATGCTCTGCTCACCCGTCATCAGCAATGGTCAAGTCACCAAGACCCTCATTGACGGCGGAGCAGCGCTCAATGTCCTATCCATCGAGACATTCGATAGCCTCCAAGTGCCATACGATCAGCTACAGCCTACCAAGCCTTTCTCAAGAGTGACCGACGGCTCCACCACCCCGATAGGGTAGGTCCGCCTCCCTGTCACATTCGGCCAGCGCGACAACTACCGCACCGAGCTCATCGACTTCGACATCGCCCACATCCGTCTACCGTACAACGCCATCCTTGGGTATCTAGCCTTGGCAAAGTTTATGGCAGTGACCCACACGGCGACGATGTCCTCAAGATGCCAGGGAGCGGTGGCATCATCACGGTCCCCTGTGAAAAAAGAGATGCGGTGTGCTCCCTCGAGCGCGCTTACCAAGCTGCAGCGGCCGAAGACCCCGACAACAAAGGCACCCTATACCCTCCTAAGGCCATCCCCAAGAAGAAGAAGTAGCTACTCCACCCAGGGCCTCAGGAGAGCGGCGTTTCTAGCGGCACCACCTCAGGGTCTGCGCCCACAGCAGGGGCGCCGCCCTCCCTCGCATAGGAAAGCGCGCCCGGCGCCCTCCTTAGGCTGGGCTCGGGGGCTCTCTTCTAGAGGGCCTCTGACTTAGCCAACGTCACGAGGGAGGCGCTCGGGCACCATGTGGAGGCGTGCTTCGCCGCACGCTTCCCTCAAGAGGGCACAAGACATGGAGTGCCTGGTGCTTAGGAGTTCATCACCAAGGCGACCCAGGAGCTTCAAGAGGCAAGGACCATACACGGCGACCACCGCCCACCACCCGGCGCGGCCCCCCATCCTGGCGAGGACGGCGGGCTGCGCGTCTGCGTCGACATTCCAGGGCTCAACAGGGCCGCATCCCAGAGACGTTTCTGGCCTTCGCGCGTTGGACGGTGCGAGGGTCCACCTGACAGCTATGTTCGCATGCCGTTTGGCCTGCCGAACGCGGCTGTCACCTTCCAGCGCCACTCCCGGAGCATTCTGGCGGCTCAGGAGGCCAGGCACCATGCTGTCCTGGCAGAAATGATGACAGTTCTTCAGGAGCCACCTAGGCTCACGGAGCGTCCTGAGGCTCAGGACCCTGGCGGCTCATGAGGAGCAACTTCTTCGGCACGCATCTTCGGCTACACCAACCCCGCTCCAGCTACAGTATCAGGTGACTCTTTCCAGTTCATTTAGTTGGCGGCGCCCCTCGGGTAGCATTATCCCCAAGTTGCATGGGCCTGTCCATGCGACGTGTATCCTTTTGCATCTTTAGCTTATTCTGTTGGGAGCGCCCCTCGGGTGGCATCATCCCCAGGCCGCTCGGGTTTGTCCCAGTGGCATGTACCGTTCTTGCGTCTATCTGAGCTAACTAGCCTCATTGCTTGAGTCATTTCATGATCGTCACCTGCCTGTTCGATACTTCGATACCCCACTCACGACCGCCCTCGTTACCACGGGAGCCGCACGCTGGTTGTCTTTCTTTAGGATTCTTCGCATGAGTAGACTAGGCACGACGTCTGTGCTCGGGTCCGTCCCTGCAGCGTTGATAAACCCAACGACTGAGCTCTGTCTGGCGGGCCGGCCCCGTTCACGTCACCTCCTGGGGTCGTTGGTGTCTGGCCTTCTCATGTGATCGCCTCAGGAGATTCGTCCGGCGCAGGTTGCCTAACCATCTCGTAGGACCGCTGCAGATATCAAGAATCAAGACCAGGCGCAACCCGCCTTGAGGTAGGGCCTCGTGAGTCTTGCGCTGGCTCACGAGTGCCCAGACACACCTCGTCTAGCCCTGCCGTGCAAGCCACGTGTCAGGGCGGGGCTGTACACACCCCGGGGGCTCCACTCAGAGGGAGCCCTCACCCACGCACCAGTGGAAGCACCATGCTCCGCGCTGGCAGTCGACACGGTCGAGGAGCGGCTATGCCTGTGCAAGTGCGGAAGCGCTACACTCCGCGCTGGTGATAAACAACTAAGGGCGGCCCCATGGTCGTACCAACCTCAGGGAGCCTCCAGGCTCAGTGTCCAGCCTCGTTGCAACGCCTCTCCTCGGGAGAGTCGCGCGAGGGGGCTAGGCACAGGGGCTACGCTCAGGTCACGCCTAGCGTACGTCGCACTGCCAGGTCCCTTGGACCTCGTCGTCGCGCACCCCTCCCGAGTGGGACCTCGGCGAGGACAGGTATGAAGGTCTATTTAAGCGTCAAGGGGGACTCCAGAGCATCGTGACTCAGGAGCCTAACTGGCCACGTAGCCCCTCACCCCTTGGCCCCGTCCTGGTGATCCGGACGGCCCAACAGCGGCTGAGGTATGCGTGGGGTCGGGCCCTACCGACATAGAACACCAAGGCCTACCTTCGCATCTCCTTCCCGCAGGCCGTTTGCGTGTCAAGGGGGACTCCTGAGCATTGCGACTCAGGAGCCTAACTGGCCACGTAGCCCATCACCCCTTGGTCCCGTCCTGGTGATCCGGACGGCCCAACGGCGGCTGAGGTATGCGCGGGGTCGGGCCCTGCCGACGTAGAACATCAAGCAAACGGAAAGGAGATCGCGGAATCTAAATAAAATATTACACATCATAATGTTCCTTAACACCAAACGGAAGTTTTAACGCCTCCACGAGGCACGTCGCATGTTGCAGGAAAGTTCACAGGAAAGTGAAAGCAGGAAGGGGCACCATCGTTCACCAGCAAGCCTCATCCTTAGCCTCAGGCGCCGTCGTCAGGAAGTGCCCGCTCGCCGGTAGCACTGATGTCAGCCGCGCCGTCAGCCTTGGTCGAGGAATCGGTGCCACCATCAGCTGGAGGTGCAGGGTCGACGGCGAGGAACTTCTTCAGCAAGGCCTCCACTTGGCCCTTCACGGCCTTGGCAGCGCTCCTCATCCACAGGCTCGAGCAGGTCATCAAGGTCGGCGTCGGGGTCGCGAAGGTGAAGGTGGCTAAGGACGCGCGTCAGGGCTGATGAGGAAAGCGCACGCGCTTCCCCCTCCACCATGGGGCCGATTCCGTCAGCGACGTCCTCGAGCGCCTTGACGAGTTGAGGAAGTAGTTGGGCGGGGCCGTCGTCGTCAGTCACCAAAGGCTTCTCCAAGCCCTTCTCGTAGAGTCCCCGCAGCGCCTCGCGGGACCTCTCCTCGAGAGACTTGAAGGCCGCGCGGTCTTCAGCCAGAACCTTCGCCTTAGCTTCCAGCTAGGTCTTCTCCCCCTCCACCCTCGTCTCCAGCTTCTCCAGAGGAATGCGTTCTGCGGCCTGCGCCCTCGCCGACTGCTCCAGCTCGGCGTCACGGCCGGCGACTGCGTCTTCTCAGGCCTTCATCTTCTCCTCCTCCGCCTTGCGATCATGAGCCTCGGCCGCGCACTCCTTACGCAGGTTCTCCAGCTCGACCTCCGCCGCCCTCCAGTGCTCCTTGGCGGCCTCGGCGTCCTTCAGCGCTGCCTCACGGGCGGCCGCTGCTTGGTCGGCGGCCTGCTTGTCCTCCTCGAAAGCTGCCACGGCGTGGCTCAACACCGTCCTCACAGACGCGTATGAGTGTAGCCAACCTGAGATCAGCTCCAGGCGCCCCGCCACCAGGCGACGGTCAGCGCCCTGAAGGTCATCCCAGGGTCGAGTCAGCGCGGAAAGAGCCTTCTCCAGAGCGTCGGGCGAAGTAGAAGGATCGTGAGCTAGCGGTATGATGGAAGGAGGAGGCAGCGTCGTCACCAAGATCTCCGAGTTGATGGCAGCAGAAGAAGCTGGGGGCTCCGGAGCCTGTGGGGCCTCGGCCGGCGAGCTGAGAACGGGCGCCTCTGGAGCTGGCCTGGCTGCGGAGGTCGACTTCTCATGGGGATGGTCCTCCAGGCCTCGTGAGGATGGCCGGGCCGGAGAGGTGCAAGGGATGTTGCCGCCCTTCTGTGCCGGGGGAGGTGCAGCCGTGCCGGGCTGCTGGGTCCCCGAGGGTGCGGCCGCTCCCTCTCTCTTCTTCTTCGCCGCCAGCGTCGGCCTAGCAGTGCAAGGAGAGAACGTCAGGAAGTAGCGACAGAAGTAGGAGCAAGAACAGAATCGGGGCAAGGTGCTTACTGGTCCACGACGGCGTAGTCCCGCGGCCTCTTCAGAAGCACGGAGCCCGGAGACCTTGTAGCGTGGGGCACCGGCATGTGAGCCCCAGGAGCGGACGACGCCGCGGCAGCCTGCCCTGCGGCGGCCATTGGTAGACGTCAGGATAGGGGTGCAACCTTGGGAGATCAGCGCCGACCTGCTCTTCGTCGGGACCCTTGCCGGCGGCTTCTTCGGGAGAGGGGGGGTGACCTTGGACCTCGTGGTGACCCCACCAGGGGGCAGGGCCTCCCTCACCGGGTGGTCATCGGCATCGTCGTCGTCAGGGAAAGCGCGGAGGAGACCGGCCTTGCGCGGAGGGGAAGTCTCCCCTGACCCCTCCCGGGTCGCCTCTGAATCCCGCTCCTCACCCTTGTCGGAGTTACCGGAGGACAGCTCCACTGGGGCCTCGGCGGGTACTGGCGGCACGAGCCCGTACTCATTGAAGACGGGCACGGCGACAGCAGTCTCTGCCCCGTCGGCACGACGGTACAGCGGGAGATACGAGTCCGGCGGAAACTCCTGTTCCTCCCCGACCAGGAGTCGCAGGGCCGTGTCCAGCTCCTCGTCAGACAGAGGATCGGTGCGCAGGCGGAGGTCATCCCCCTTGTCCTCGAGCTTCCACAGGGGGCACGAGTGCGCCTGAAGCGGGGCCAGGCGCTGCGGCAGAAACTCCTTGAGTATCATGGCCCCCATCAGCTTCTGCGCCCTCGGGTCATCGGGCTTCAAGTCGGCGGCCATCTTCTCCAGCACGTGTCGCCCTGGGGTCGGTGAGCTTCGCGCTGAGCCAACTCTCATCAGAAGAGTGCATCCCTGTCGGGAGCGATAGCCAGGGGTAGGAGCACTTGGCGTCCATGAGGACCCATTTGTTCCTAAAGCCCTCGGCCTTCTTCCCAGCCTTCGAGATAGCGTTGGTCCCGTTGGTTGCGACGAAATTGGCGCACCCCGAGCAGTGGCCATCCTTGACCCGAAGGTAGGAGAAGTGGTGCAGCAGCGCCACGGATGGCATCACCCCGACGAATGCCTCGCAGTAGAAGGCAAAAATCGAGAGGAGGAGAATAGAGTTGGGATGGAGGTGGAGAGCATGGAGGCCGTAGTGGCTGAGCACGGTGTAGAAGAAATCGTAAAAAGGAGGGACCAGCCCCGCGAACACGCTGTTCAAGAAGAAAGGACGAAAGGTGCTACCCGGAGCCTCAGGCTTGGCGGAGCAGGCCCGCAGCGCCGCCTCTTTTTCCTCGTTGTTGTCACCCACCGTCATCCGGCGTGCGGCGGCCAACTTTTCCTCCGAAACGGTGGGTGAGCTCAAGGCCGGCTCATACCAGGCGGGCGAGACGCGCGAGGCCTTGGCCTTGTCAGGCGCCATTGGATGCAAGCTCCGGGAGGATTTCCGGCAGATTGGGGGTCTCTTGGCGCAAGAAGGAGAAAGGGGATCTGGCGCAAGGCGAAGGAAGGCAATGAAGGCTCTGCGGCGCGTGCCAGCCTTTTGTCAATCGGGCAGTTGCCGAGGTAGCGTGGGGAAGTGGAGACGCCCACGTCCCGTCAGTCACCATGCGTCAATCAAGGCTGCAGGCGGTTGGGGCCCGCGGCGCTCCGCACTTGCCCCTTGGCTTCGCCTCGAAGCCAAGTCCGAGCACGCCTTGGGCGCGGGGGCTACTGTCGGCGTCCTGGGAACGGGGGTACCCAGACTTGCCTGCCTGCGGCCCAGGGCGTGGCTCCACCAACGGCCTAGTACGACCCATCTTCAGCAGCAATAACTCAAGACCCTCGCGAGGGGCCAAGCCTCGCGAGGCGGACGACACCAAGACCTCCTCAGGGGCGGCCTTTCCAGGCTGGCTCCCGAGGAGCAGAGATATCTATGCAAGGGGCACCTCGCGAGGTTCGCGTGACATGAGCCATGACGACCAAAGCCAGGTGGGCGCCAGCCGGTGCAGAGTACTAGTTCCCTCTTTGGTGCTAAAGGGGCAAGCGCAGGCGAAGAGTCCCGATGCATCAAGCAAAGGTTTCCATATCAGTGCAGCAAGACCAAGACCAGCATGACGGCAGGACGGAGGTCACCGCAGAGCCCACGGCGGCATCACCACCAGAACCTTTGGCTGGCGAAGACCACCTTTTGTTAGGATAGCTTGTACTAGTTGTCTCCCTTCAAACTTGGCCGTTGTGGGATCCCTTCCCGCCTAACATTTGGGAAGAGGACCCGGGCCATTATAAATAGGACTAGCCACCACCCTAGCAAAGGGACGGATGATTCAGACCATCCTCACATACACAAGCTCACCGAGCTCAAGAACGCTCTCCTCAGGAGGCTGTTCATCCCTTGTACGTGTTCATCCTGAGCCTACGAGGCCATCCACCACACCACATTGGAGTAGGGTATTACACCACAACGGTGGCCCGAACCAGTATAAACTCTTGCATCTCTTGTCCCTTGGGTTCGGCGAGCTAGGCCTTGAGATCGTTGTGAGAGCGAGCTAGGGAGAGAGAGATCTTCGTGCACACCCCAGTGTTCGAACCTCAATGGTTTGCCGGAACCCGTAATCCGACAACATCACAACCATTTTAAATGCATGTTGGCACGCAAGGTAAACCATTATAAACTCCTAGCTAATTGAGCGGCATGAGTAACTATAATCTCTAATTGCCATTGCAAACATGTTTCATTCATAATGGGCTGAATGAAGAACGATGAACTAATCATATTTACAAAAACAAGATAGGTCGAGTTCATACCAGCTTTCTCATCTCAATCATTTCATCATATATCGTCATTATTGCCTTTCACTTGCACGGCCGAACGGTGTGAATAATAATAGTGCACGTGCATTGGACTAAGCTGGAATCTGCAAACATTTAATCAAAGGAGAAGACAAGGTAATATGGGCTCTTTGTTAGATGAACAATAATGCATATGAGAGCCACTCAACATTTTCATCGTGGTATTCTCCTCTCGACCCCCAAAGAAAAGAAAAGAATTTCAAGAAACACACTAAAATATTTTTTCGGGTTTTTGTTTTTCTGAAGAAAGTAAAACAAGAATGAGAAAAACTATTTACACGGGAAAAAGCTCCCAACAAGCAAAAGAAGAATGAGAAATCTTTTTGGGTTTTCTTTAATACTACTACTAAATAAACATGGAAAGGAAATAAGCTACAACTATTTTTTTTGTTTTTCTCCAAGTTTTTCAAACACACAAGAAGAAAGCGGGAAAAAACAAAATAAACTAGCATGGATAATACAATGAAAAGGTATGAACACCGACAACTGGAATGACTGTGTGAACATGAATTGAATGTCGCTGAGCAATACATACTCCCCCAAGCTTAGGATTTTGGCCTAAGTTGGTCTACGCCCATGGATCAAAGTAGCCCTCTCTGGTGCACCGGAGGATCCTAGGGGTTCCACTGGTTCGCGAGCTCCTGCGGCTCCCATTGATAAATAGACTCCTGATACGGCTCAGGTGATGGTTCTGGCTCATGAACTGGGGATTGCGTCCGCTCCCAGTATGCATAAATGTCCTCGGGCATGATGAGGTACGTGCCTGAATGAATATCAAACAAAGAAGGTGCAGGCAAGGTAATAATCTGACAAGTCTTCTCGCTAAATACCAGGTTATAGATGAGCCTCTTGTCATCGTCTTTCCTAATAAAATCATGTAAGACCATACTATTATAGTCTAGGTAAATAGTGGGTAGTATCATCTCCTCTTCCTCATTGTGCCTAATAGGTATCTAAAAGCGTTTAGTGAGGTGTGAGGCATAGATACCCCCAAAGATAGGACCCCTTGAATGGTTTAAACGCAACCGTCGAGCAACCGTAGCGCCCAAACTAAAAGTTCTATCGAGAAGTAAAGCATGGCGCAAAATAGCAAGGTCAGGAGCACTAAGGCCTCCAGTCTCCCCGCGACCAATTAAACATCTCCCAGCAAATAATGAGTAGTAGCGTACAACAGGAAAATGTGAACTAACCACTCTCGCTTCCGACACCCTTCTTCTTTCCCCTACAGTAACTTTATCAACAAAATCTTCCACATCTCTAGGATGTGGTTCCTCGACGCTTCCCTCAAAAGGTAATTTGCAAACCTCAGAAAAATCATAAAGCGTCATCTCCTTATACTCATCATATAAGTAAAACTCTACCATGGGTGGTGATCTCCTAGCTTGAAAGTGAATTTTTTGCACGAAAGTAGTGAGTAAGAGGTACTAATCACACTTACCGTTGAGGGAGTCGGTGATGCCTGCATTCTCCACCAAATAATAAAATCCTCATAAATTTCGGCTGCCTCCAAGAATGCATCACATGGCCATTCACACGGCCGAACCTCCGTTGTGCGAGAAAGATTGTACTTGGGCTTCTTCTTCTCCTCATTTTCTTTTTCCTTCGAACCCCGTCTCGAGGAGCATCTCAACAATCTCATCATTTTCTCCCTCTAAAAAATTCTGAAATTTTTAATGACTCAAAATAAAAGTGAACCAAACTCAACAAAATTGATAGCAACTACTCCTACAAGTGCCAAGAGGCTATATCATGCATCAAAACTACTTTGGACCAAATAAATTTGGCATGCAAGCTCAAGAACAAGGTCACCACAACTGCAAAATTTTGCAATATATAAAACACTAGGAAAAAAACTAATTGGACCATTGGAGGAGTGACATACCGAAGAACAATCCCCCAAAGCAGTTTTGCAAATGGAGCTTTGCACAAGGAGATCGAAAATGGCAACAAGATGAACAAGAACACGGGTTTGAGCTACGGGATGATTTTTTTGGAGGAAGACGAAGTGGATAGGTGCTGGAATAAGTGAAGGGGACCCACGTGGGACCCACAAGGAGAAAATAGGGGGGCACACCCATGGGGTAGGGCATGCACTCCACCCTTGTGGCCCACTGGTGCATCCCCTGGTGCATGTTCAGTGCCAGAAATTCTAAAATATTCTATAAAAAATCATACAAATTTTTTAGGGCATTTGGAGAAACATTTTTTATTGCACAGATAATTCAGAAAATAGACATATAGTACTATTTTGCTTTATTTATTCTAAATAACATAAAGTAAAAAGTGGGTACAAAAAGTTGTGCCTTCTAAATTCATCCATATCATGCCCAAAAAGGTTGATCAAGTCTTATTAACAAACTTCTTCCGAATGACATGAAGTCGAAGAATTTTTGAATAACACTATGTTACCTCAATGAGGATATGCATGTCCCCAACAATAAGAATATCATATTTCTTTTTGACAGTAGGATGTGGGAATTCAAAACCTCCAATAATAATAGTTGAAATTTTTCCAATAGAACTTGAGGTTGTTTCTTCGGAAAGTGTACCGTATGCTCATTACCATTAACATGAAAAGTGGCATTGCCTTGTTGAAATCAATAACAGCCCCTGCAATATTCAAAAAGGGTCTGCCAAGGATGATCAACATACTGTCGTCCTTGGGAATATCAAGAATAACAAAGTCTGTTTAGATAGTAACGTTCGCAACCACAACAGGCACATCCTCACAAATACCGATGGGTATAGCAATTGATTTATCAGCCATTTGCAAAGAAATTTCAGTTGGTGTAAACTTATTCAATTCAAGTCTATGATATAAAGAGAAAGGCATAACACTAACACCGGCTCCAAGATCACATAAAGTAGTCTTAACATAGTTTCTTTTAATCGAGCATGGTATAGTTGGTACTCCTGGATCTCCTTGTTTCTTTGGTATTCCACCCTTAAAAGTGTAATTAGCAAGCATGGTGGAAATCTCACCTTCTGGTATCTTTCTTTTATTAGTAACAATATCTTTTATATACTTAGCATAAGGAGACATTTTCCGCATATCAGTCAAACACATACGCAAAAAGATAGGTCTGATCATTTCAGCAAAGTTCTCAAAATCCTCATCATCCTTTTTCTTGGATGGTTTAGGAGGAAAGGGCATGGGTTTCTGAAACCCATGGTTCTCTCTCTTTACCATGCTTCCTAGCAACAAAGTCTCTCTTATCACAATGGTGATTCTTTGATTGTGGGTTATCAAGATCAATAGCAGGTTCTATCTCAACATCATTATCATTACTAGGTTGAGCATCAACATGAACATCATCATTAACATTATCACTACATTCATGTTCATCACCATATTGTGTCTCGGCATCAGAAATAGTAATATCATTAGGATTCTCAAGGGTATCTATAACAGGTTCACTAGAAGCATGCAAAGTCCAATCAGTTTTCTTTTTCTTTTTATTACTAGGACTAGGTGGATCAGTATTAATTCTCTGAGAATCTTGCTCAACTCTCTTAGGATGGCCCTCAGGATATAGAGGTTCCTGGGTCATTTTACCACCTCTAGTCTAACCCTAACAACATTATCATTATTCTTACTATTCAACTCATTGAGCAAATCATCATGTGCCTTAAGTACTTGTTCTTCTTGAGTTCCAACCATGGAAGCAAGTTTACTAATAAGCTTAAGATCATTAACAGTTCTACTCATATAATCACCCAAGCAGTCAAGCATGTGAGAATTACGTTTCAATTGTCTACTAACATAAGCATTGAAATTTTCTTGTTTCACAAAAAAATTATCAAACTCATCCAAGCATTGACTAGTAGACTTATTATGAGGAATATCACCTTCATCAAATCTATAGAGAGAATTTACCTCTACTACCTGTGTCGGGTTTTCAAGATCATGTATTGCTTCAATAGGCGGTAAATTCTTAACATCTTCATCTTTAATACATTTTTCTTTCATAGATTTGTTTGCCTCTTGCATATCTTCAGGACTAATAAATAGAATACCTCTTTTCTTCAGAGTTGGCTTAGAGTTGGTTCAGGAAGTGTCCAATCATTATCATTACTCAATATATTATTTAATAGCAATTCAGCTTGCTCAACAGTTCATTCCCTGAAAACACAACTAGCACAACTATCTAGGTGGTCCCTAGAAGCATCGGTTAGTCCATTATAAAAGATATAAAGTATTTCATTTTTCTTGAGAGGATGATCAGGCAAAGCATTAAGTAATTGGAGAAGCCCCCCAAGCTTGTGGGAGACTCTCTTCTTCAATTTACACAAAGTTAAATATTTCCCTTAAAGCAGCTTATTTCTTATGAGCGGGGAAACATTTTTTAGAGAAGTAGTAAATCATATCCTGTGGGCTACGCACACAACCAGGAGCAAGAGAATTAAACCATAACTTAGCATCACCCTTTAACGAGAAAGGAAACAACTTAAGAATATAGTAATAGCGATTTTTTTCCTCATGAGCAAATAGGGTGGCTATATCATTAAGATGTGCCACAACAGTTTCAGATTCATAACCATAGAAAGGATCAGATTCAACCAAAGTAATTAACTTAGGATCGACAGAGAATTCATAATCCTTATCAGTAACAAAGATAGGTGAAGTAGCAAACTTAGGATCATATTGCATTCCGGCATTACAAGACTTTTTTTTCAGCTTAGCTAACAGTTTCTTAAGATCATCTCTACCATTGCAAGCAAAAAAGACTCTAGCAGTTTCTTCATCCATAATATAACCCTCGGGTACAATAGGCAATTCATATCTAGGGGAGAATCATAATTTTTAGTTTCAATAATTTCATTCTCTCTAACCCTAGCAAGTTGTTCATCAAGCAATTCACCCAGTGGCACAATATTATCAAGCAGAGTAGTACCATCATAAGCATCATTCATAGTAGAAGTGGCATCATCAATAACATGCGACATATCGGAATCAATAGGAGGTGTAGGTGTCGCAAGCTTACTTAAAACAGAAGGTGAATCAAGTGTAGAGGTAGATGGCAGTTCCTTACCTCCCCTCGTAGTAGAGGGAAAGATCTTGGTTCTTGGATCTTTTAGATTCTTCATAGTGATCAACAGATATAAATCCCAAGTGACTCAGAGAATAGAGCTATGCTCCCCGGAAACAGCGCCAGAAAAAGGTCTTGATAACCCACAAGTATAGGGGATCACAACAGTTTTTGAGGGTAGAGTATTCAACCCAAATTTATTGATTCGACACAAGTGGAGCCAAATAATATTCTCAAGTATTAGCAGCCGAGTTGTCAATTCAAACACACCTGGAAGACTTAATATCTGCAGCAAAGTAGTATGGAAGTAACGGTAACAATGGCAAAAGTAACAATAGAAGTTTCGTAGCAATTGTAACAGTGGCAACGGAAAAGTAACTTAGCATAGATCAATATGAAACGAACTCGTAGGCAATGGATCAATGATGGATAATTATCGGATGGCATTCATCATGCAACAGTTATAACCTAGGGTGACACAGAACTAGCTCCAATTCATCTTCGAGCTTGTTGTTGGCAGAATGCTGAACGAGAGAAGAGCACTACTCTAGGATCCTAGTCTCTCCTCTCCTAGGATCCTCTCCTAGGATCCTCTCCTAGGCTCCTCCTAGGCGCCCACGGCCGGTGGCCACTCCGGCACCGGCGGCCACCCTCCTCCCGCCGGTGGCCACTATGGCTCCGGCGGCCACCTGTTCCCTGCCACTTGTCACTCCGATGGTGGCAGCCACCACCTTTCCTGGAGAAGGAGGGGAAGGGGAGATGGCCATGGATCCCCAATCTCTCAACTTTGCTAGAGGTAAAGAATTTCAACGTTCAATGAGGCAAAAGTTTGGTCATCCAGTGGTGTTTTCTCATGGTTTTCGTCAACGGGAGTTCATTTTGGTTGTTTCCTTCTGTCATGCTCGGTTTCGGTTGGACTGTCACACGGTTAGCATCACTCTTCAATCTTGTTTTTGTGGGTATCCTCAAGGTTTTCATGTGCATCACCTCAAGGATAGATCTTTCAATTTTTATGTTGCGTCCAAGGCAGTGGGTTTTGAAATCTACAATCATGGCTGTGTGGTTGAAATGGATTTTGAGTTGGTGTTTAATCTTTGGGGTTTTGGGGGCCCTAACTAGATGCATGAAGAGCAAATTTTTTGTCATGAAGAGGATGCATCTTGGACTTTGGTTACTAGTGGTCCGCGCCATGAGCTGCCGCGGGCAATGTCTCCAGCGATCAACTCCGGCCATTGGTTTTCTCTCGCCCTGCGAATATTCCGAGCTCTAGCAATAATGTGGTCTTGGAGAATAATGAGCCCTTAATGCAGAATCTTAATACCTCAGGAGAGGTTCACGCTGCGGTTTCATAGGGCGGCAATTAGGGTTTTTCAAATGGCTTGCTTCAGTGCTATGCTTGTGGTTAGTTGGGCCACATTGCCAGGGAGTCTAATGAGAAACGACTACCTAGGCTTTTTACTTTTCTGCGATTTGCACCTTTCCCCGGCCCAGCTAACGAGGCCTGGGACCCGGATGCGGTCCAGGACTGGTTTAAGTCTGTTCGCCCGGCCCGCGACCCCTCGGTGGTTTCCTCTTTTAGCGAGATTTGTTTGGGATCTTTCCCTAGTTTCCAGCCTCGAATTGCACTTGCCTCCTCAACTTCTCCATCGTGCTCCTCTGCTTCTCCACAGTGCCCTAACTCTGCTCCCGCCACATCAAGCTCGACCTCGGCGGTGTGTGCTCGTGCAGCCTCTCCGATGGCCAACATTCCGATAGACCCGCGCCCCTTTGTGCCCCATGGCTTCAATATTCAGCAGATTGAGGGGCGCAATGGGGTGGCTCGGGTGGTGCTTCCGCATCGTCCTCGGCGCCATGAAGACTGGGCGATTGCCACCATCCATCCTCTCCCCGCCGATGCTCCTTTCCCCAACATAAGAGATGTTCTTGAAGAGTTTATAGTTGTTCATAGGCAGTTGGAGCTGAGAGACATCCAACGATGCCCGTTCAGAGAAGCATATGTGCGTCTTGCTAGGGTCAGAGATAGGGATAAACTGGTGCTTGATAGCCCGCTTGAGTTTGGTGATGTGTTCATCTCTTTCGTGAAGCATGATGAGGGGAGAAATCATAGGCGGGTTCATTTCAATAGGACCGTTTGGTTACTTCTGGTAGGAGTTCCGTTTGATTTCTGCAACACTGAAGATTTAGCTTGTGCTATCAGTAAGTTTGGCCGTTTGATCTCCTGGGACAAGGAAGATGATCACATGGGGTGTATTGTGGTCAAAGCCCGGGTTATGAATCTGGCAATCATCCCCAAAAGTATGAGATGGTCTGAAGGGGACGAGTTTGAAGAAGATGGCTGGTCTTCATCAATTGAAGTACTTGCTAGTGAACTTCTTGGTGGGGGCCCAGCTGATGAGGATCCTTTTCCCCTGACAATGTGGACCCACAACCTTTGCCTGAGAATGCTGAGCCTGGAGTTGGTTTCCATCAAGCTGCTCTCAACAACCATTTGGATGTCCAGAATGAGGATAATTGGGAACAAGATGACAATTGGAATATACCCCAACAAGATAACTAGAATGCTGCCCTTGATGATCTTTTGGATGAAGTGCAGCAAGAAGAAATGGCTTGGGCAGATGGAGAAGAATTGCTACCTGCTGTCAGCAACTGTAGTTTATCTTCAGACATGTCTTTCTCTGAAGGGGATAATTCAAACTTCTTTATGACACCTGCCCCAGCTGGGAATGCTGTTTTTAGGGCTCCTGAGCATGCTATTTTGCCCCCTCCTCCTGCCATTGTGATTGCCAATGGTCTTCAGAACATTATCCAGGCATATCAATCTGATGATGAGGAGCCTCCTATGTTGCCATAGCAGAATGTGGCTGCTGCAGTGATTGCTGTGGATCTTCTTGATCAGGATGTTGCAAATAAGCTGCAACAAGTTGCAGTCAATAACCTCCCTGGGAATGGTGAGGTGGCTGCCCCTGCAATTGTTACCGAGTCTCAAGATATGGGTAATCACTCCTCTGTTTTGGAAGTGTTAGGACCCCGATTCCAAGTCACATTGATCTAGCCGGTAACACCTCATATCACTTTGCGGCCTCACGCATGGTATTCCCACGGGTGTCGCCTTACCATGGCCCGGGACCGTTTGCGCCTTTTGGCTCATGTATATGATAGTGTCGCTAGCATCCATATGACAAAGAACCCGGGCCGACATGACTAGTCGTGAACCCAAAGTGGCACTAACTTACGGGGACAAGCATACATGAATCAACATCGAGCATGTCGGTCAGCAGCGTGCGAATCCGGGCTGTAGCACTGGGCTAACAGGACTCCGGTGAACCGGGCTGTAGCAGGCTAGGCAGGACTCCGGATGTCACCGCGTGACATTTCCCCGAAGGGACAGACACAGGAACGAAGTGAATCACATGCTGGCCAGTCAAGAGTTCCGGAGCAGTAGTGCTGGGCTAGCAGGACTCCGGTGAACCGGGCTGTAGCGGACTACTATGGCTCATGGAAGCACAAGACTACATTTCCCCATAAGAGAGGCTACCAAGGATAAACAACTAGGTTGTCGGATCCCACACATACCAAGCATTTCAATCATACACACAATATGCTCGATATGTGTAAATACAACATGGCATCACAACACGACTCTACGACTCAAAGTATTTATTCAATAGGCTCCGAGGAGCGAGATATTACAAACATGGGTCTCATGACCCAACATTCAGAGCATACAAGTCAAAGCACATGCGGAAGCTTAACATGTCTGAGTACAGACATCTACAAATGTAAAAGGCTGAGAAGCCTGACTATCTACCAGATCCTGCCGAGGGCACAAGATCGTAGCTAAGGTATCAAGCTAAACGTCGAAGTCCACATGGAACTACTAGCGAGACTGAAGTCTCTCTACAAAAACATAAATTAAGAAAACGTGAGTACAAATGTACCCAGCAAGACTTACATCAGAACTATCTGAATATGCATCAGTATCTACAAAGGGGGCGGTGGATTTTAACTGCAGCAAGCCAGCTTTGACTCGGTGGCTAACCTGAACTACAATTGCAAGTAACTCTTTTGAGGTGGCGCACACGAGTCCACGTATTCACCATATCAATACACCACTATGGATCCACTCCCGTCTCCCTACGAGAAAGCCATCCATAGCACTCACGCTTATCTTGCACATTTTAGGGTATCCACTTTCACTTGTCTATGAACTGTTATAGGCAACCCAGAAGTCCTTTACCGCAGACGCGGCTATTCGAATAGATCATTTATAACCCTGCAGAGGTGTACTTCTTCCCACATGTTTCCACCACTTAGCGTCTGCACACGACATGTGCTCGGCAGACTTCAAGCGAAAGCCAACGTGGGTGTAGACCACGACCTACCTAAACACTCAAGTCTCTAGTCCAGGTTTATCGCCTATTCAGGTTCCATCCGCAGGGAGTCCGGCCGAGGTTTCCACATACGGCCCCGAACGATGTGTACAGGGTTCCGCGACACCAAACGGGCGCCTGGCATACCCAGCCACGTGCCTACCGCATCACAGCCCACCCCTCGGGTCAGCGCTGCACACGGCCTCCAGCATACTACAAACACCAGAAACTACTTGCAACTCCTGGATAGAGGACTAGGGTGGTTAAGAAGTCGAGCGGGGTCATATTTCAGGGCCCAATGCATGGTAGTAGCTGTTTCATGGATCACAAACACATAACTCAGTTCCTGAGGACGGCTTCAATGAGATAACCCACCATGTACTCCTACATGGCCTCTCACCGCTACCTTTACCAAATCTTGTTCACACACTTAGCTCACACACAGTAGGACATGTTCATCACCATTCCAATTCATCCCCGATGAATCAGACCTGACACAACTCTAAGCAATAGCAGGCATGACAAACAAGCATGAATGAGTAGGCACATCAGGGCTCAAACAAATCCTACTCATGCTAGTGGGTTTCATCTTTTTATTGTGGCAATGACAGGTCATGCAGAGGAAACGGGTTCAACTACCGCAGCATGTAACAGTTGAACCGCTGTTGTCCTAATGCAGTAAAAGAGAGCAGGAGCGAGAGAGTGGGATTGTATTGGAATGAACATGGGGTTTTTGCTTGCCTGGCACTTCTGAAGATAATATAGCTCTTCATCGGTGTCATCGAACTCATCGTCGGAACATACGTCTGCCGAGGGGGAACAACCACCGACAAACAAGAGGGAACGCAATCAATGCAATGCACAATATGATGCATGATCATGATATGTCAATATGCTATGATTTGAGCTAATGCAGCTAAGAACAGAAGGGTTTGAGCTTATTTGAACCAAAGATTCAAATTCAAACTATGAATTTATAAGGTGCGTTATCATGTTTTGATACGAACAGCAAGGTTAAGTTGCTTTGTCATGCATGAAACAAGTACAGATGGATAGATTAGATTTTTCTGATCATTTTCATATATAATTTGTTTGATTTGGAGTTACGGTTGAATTACTATGAATTTTAGAAGTTTAGGCAATTTTCTGGATTTTCTAATTATGTAGAAATAAACTTATTCCAGAAAATGCACTACTGCGTCAGCGCTATGTCAGCATGACGTAAGCGAGTCAACGGGGCAGCCCAGGTCAAACTGACCAGTGGGTCCCGCGTGTCAGTAGCTACACTAAACTAGCTACGTTTAGTTAACCCTAATCTAGGTTAGTTAGCAGGGTGGCCCCACCTGTCATTGAGCCAGGCGAGGTCAAACCCCTGGTCAACCGGGGCTAATGCACCGGCGTTTAGCTGTCGGCGACGATAGGTGCGGCGGAGGGGCTCGGGTTCGCTCCTCCGGCGCCCAAATCGACGACGGAGAGCATCTACGAGCTGCTGGTGATCCTGCGCATCGAACGGTGCAAACGGGGCGAGCTGGGGTGGCCGAAAAAGTGGCCGGTGACGAGGTTTAGCGGCGGCGGCAGCTCGGGCATTTCTCGGGGTGGCGCTACAGAGCTCAGGAGGAGGCGCTGCGGGTGGCTACGGGCTCATGAGAACATGCTGAGCACGGTGGTGTGTTCGGACACAAACTGCGGTGGCTGTGGCCACGGCGGCGACTTGGCTGGCGGAACCAAGCTCGCGGCTCCGGTGGAATCGGCGGCTACATGGTGCAAATAACGCGGGGAGGAGAGGGGTTAGTGACAGGAGCTCACGGAGGTTTGAACGGGGAGGACGACGAACTCGGGGAGGCGTCGGGGAGGGCACACGGTCGCCGGCGATCTCGGCGGCCGAATCTTGAAGAAGAGATCGGGGAAGCCGCTGTAGGGCGCCTCCGCTCGTGTGGCTTGGCGGAGACGGTGTAGAGGTCGGCGGCGGAGCTTCTTGGCGCGTCGGAGAGGCGTGTGGAGGCCGGTGGCCGTGGTGGTGCTCGTCGGCGGCGGCGGGTGTGTTTGGTGCTGCCACACGGAGGGCAGAGGAGGGGAAGGGGTCCAGGGGAGAGAGGGGAGAGGTGCAGCGGGGGTTCTGGGCGTCTCCGTGGTGCTCGAATGGGTCCGGGGAAGGAGGAAGCAGGCAGGGAGCTGGCCACAGCGATCGCGCGCGCGTCGACACGCCTCTGCCTACTGGCAGAGGTTGAAGACAGCCGCTTCGCCTGATGGGCTGGGCCGCCAGCTGGAGTTGGGCCAGGTAGGTCCAGGTAAGTGGCCCAGTGGCCTTCCCTCTTTTATTTCTTTCTGTTTTCTTTTATTTCTGCAGGTTTGTGGCTTTTCTATAAATGCTTAGGCACTTTCAAAAATCACCAAACTGCTCATGCCCACTGTTTAGCATATAACCAACATGGAACATTTCAGTTTAGGATTATTTGGACATTTAAAATATTTTATAGCATTCAAATGCCCAAATGCAATTAACATATGATTTAATCCAGTGACCTTAGGATGACCTAGAAAATTGTGCACCATTTTTGTCAGAGGTTTAAGACCAAGGAAAAGATGATGAACATTTTAGAAGGGCATTTTAGGTTCATTGAAAATAATTTTAGTGTACCCTAGTTGTTTTCGGGGGGGGGGGGTGTTGGGGGTTCTGTCATCCCCATTTCAACTTTCTGTGAAAAGTAAACATGATGCAACACCAGATGCTAGCACTAGGCATTGTCAGAACTAGGGATGTGACAACTCACCCCCACTAAACAAGAATCTCGTCTCGAGATTCAAGTCGTGAGGTAAGAAGACAGAGGGACACAAGCTAACACAATCTTCACGATCCAGATGTCTTTCTCGAGGGTGTTGATTCATTGCATCACCTTGATCTTGACGTCTTTCTTTGAGAACTACATCCAACATGACAACGAGTAGAAAGGGAGAATTTTAGAAGAATCAATCTTCCTGAGGTTCGAGAAACTTAGGATCATCTTAATGATCACAAGACCAACTCACGGAATGGGACATAGAAACATCTCTGGAGCTGAGAGGCAAAACATGCATCCGGAGGGACGGAAGAAACAATTTGACGAGGGTTTCAAAGTAGCGAGGAAAAATTGCCATGATTCCATAACGGGGCACCTTGGGGAAGGTGACTCGTAGAATTATTCCCTCAAGTGACAAAAAGGAATTGCTTTTGATACCTAGATCATTGGAACTCTCTATACCAGCCTAAGGAAATTCATAAATGATCGTTTGAAGGAGTTCACAAGAATGGCATAATCGGACTAGAATGGATGATGTAGACTACCTTGTTGAAGACAACGCAATGGATGATTTTGCTTATCATCGGAAATGGATGGGACCCATGGTAAGTCCACTTTTTAAGATGATATTGGACAACAACTACCGAGAAGGGCAGCCCATGGGGAATTGGCACAATGGCGGTGCAAGCTGGGAACAAAATGCAACTGTTGGGAATGTTCCAACCATCATATCTGCGTGAGATTCAGATCCGATTGGTGATAGGATACTTCAGACTCAGCATGTCTGAAAAGAAAGTTTGCAACACAATTCGACGAGATGGCGTTGCGAGATTCTCGAGGAATGAACTAAGATAGCAAGCTCCAAACCATGAGCTGGTTCTGCTAAACACATGTGAGCACGCTGTCCCAGACAAGCATGACCACATAGTAGTCTTATGATAAAACACTACTGAGTTCAGGTGGGAACCATCATCGAGGATATCGAAGCCCCATAAGTCCGGATCCTAAGAAGGAACTTCTTCTCCTTGAACAAATCAATCAGTGGCTTGGTGTGCTAGGGATTCATATAGAATGAAGGTTGCAAGTCTCCAGACCACAGAATACTTCGCACATATGCATGACTGACTTGGGATGATTCTAGAGGAAGCAAAAACAAACTTTCTCGAATTCACGGCGGCAACTTGCTTCAAATGCACATGAACTAGAGGAAGTCACTTCTTTCATCCAACATATTCTTCATGAACGGGGCACGAAGATAATGCTTACAAAAGTTTCCAACACTAGGTTGATGTTCAACATGAATCATGGGGGAGACAAAATGTTGCTGATGGGCTCAACAGCAACTCATCGGAATTTCCATATCACTGGACTTCCTCCATCATGTGAACACGGTGATAGCATTGGTCAGACCAAAAGATGTAATGGTGTATGCTCGAGGATCAACCACGAGTAAGACAACATTACGAAAATCGTTGGTTCTGATTTTGATTTGAAGATAGCCCATACTCAAATCAAAGTTTTGATAAGAAAATAGGTCCAACAACTGATCACAGGGACCAACCGATGAAGATATCATCTTTCTTCAACACACACAGATTTATCCCTTGAATGAACTAAGCTAGGTAAGCTTTTATCTTCCAACTCTCCAAGTTATTGTTTAGCTTAACCAACTAGCTCAGGGATATCCAACACAGATTCTTGGAGAATGGCTGGTTTGGAGGAAACCCAACATGATCACGAACTCAACATAGCGGTCAGGTGACAACCTGGTATTACTTCTGAGAAGATATACAGAAAATCACGAACCACCGATATGTCACTAAGCTCGAGAACAATCTTGCTTTTCAGGGCAAGACGATAGGATCAAGGGAGCGAGGGATTGACACAATCCCAACTCATTGATCGAAGAGTGCACCTGAAATTAGGACTAGGTAGCATGATCAATCTTAGGATGATGATTCAATAACTAGCATGCTAAGAATGAGAGTATTGTCCATTTACTACCAAGCAACAAGTTGCTAGGAGTATTGATTTCACACATCATAGTTCACCTGTCGCATTCCGGTTGCAACAACATGGGGACCGAGAAATGAATAATGATGGCGAGAAGTATCACTGCATCAAGAATTCATAAGAGTTGGTGCAATTATCATGACATTCCTGACATCAAGAGGGCAATACTTTAGGGTAGAACAGAATCAAAAGCTGGGTTGCATTTTGATCTGCGGAATACAAATGCTTTGACCCAATCCTGGATATGGATGAGGTACTGGAGTTTGTTTCTCCTAGTCATTCTGAAATAGAATGGCTCGACGGACCACCAAGATAATAGACACTGACGAACACGATGGCACAACTATTCCTGACTATCACTTGATAGACGGAGGTCAGGATACAACTAAAGAGGGACAACTCAAAGGAACATATGTTTTTCTGAGTTGTGGATGCATGGATTAGCATGTCGAACGAGTTCAACATATTTCTTCCGGATAACCCATGCAGAAGAGTGGGACTGGCAGAGTCACAACATAGAATCGAGAACTCATCAAGAGCACTCTGGTTGTGATCTTTCGGCTCAACGAGGAACTTCTGCCATAAGTAGTTCATGGTATTTGGAAGAAGGAAATACCACGGACCTCGAGGACTATCGCAAAGGTTACAAATATCCTAAATAGCAACACTATCAACATGAGGTAAGTAGGGTGAATCTCGGGTTCAAGAACCCAGGAATAGAATACCTACTACTAAATGGCATCACGGGATGCTTTCGAGAATGGTGGCCAGAATCATCACACTGGGAACACAAAACATGGCTAGATTACTAGGTGACTCCCTAAAACACCTAGGGTCATAATAATAGCTCCAACGTATATGTTGAGGCCACAGAGTACCTCGACTCACCGATTAGTGTGATTAATCTGGCCCAAATGGACATCAGGAACATGGAGGAATGATTGCAAGTGCATTAGACTATCTAGAAACCTGGGATGACTCGGACAGCATAACGGCTGTAAATGCTCAAAAAGATTTGAGACATCCTGCAAAATAGTGGCATGACCACTCAACATCACAATATCAAGGTTCCGAGGCCAGCTATGAACATACGGAAATAGTAGAAACTGAACTGAGACTTGAATCCATCAATCCTATAAGTCTATGGATTAGTAACACGTCATCCTGATAGATAGATGAGAAGGCCTAGTTCTTAATCCCCGTAGAAAAGAAGAGGTCGACTCAGATCAGAAGGCCATAGGGTAAAGGAGTAAAAAGAGCCTTACGTTCCATCCCACAATCAATTCCCCTACATATAACTAAAGCATTTCTAGACTCAACTTCGATCAGTTTGGCTTGGTAATCCTACAGGCAGCCAGACTCTGATACCAACGCTGTCAGGACCCCGATTCCAAGTCACATTGATCTAGCCGGTAACACCTCATATCACTTTGCGGCCTCACGCACGGTATTCCCACGGGTGTCGCCTTACCATGGCCCGGGACCGTTTGCGCCTTTTGGCTCACGTATATGATAGTGTCGCTAGCATCCATATGACAGAGAACCCGGGCCGACATGACTAGTCATGAACCCAAAGTGGCACTAACTTACGGGGAGAAGCATACATGAATCAACATCGAGCATGTCGGCAGCAGCGTGCGAATCCGGGCTATAGCACTGGGCTAACAGGACTCCGGTGAACCGGGCTGTAGCAGGCTAGGTAGGACTCCGGATGTCACCGCGTGACATTTCCCCAAAGGGACAGACACAGGAACAAAGTGAATCACATGCCGGCCAGTCAAGTGTTCCGGAGCAGTAGTGCTGTGCTAGCAGGACTCCGGTGAACCGGGCTGTAGTGGACTACTATGGCTCATGGAAGCACAAGACTACATTTCCCCATAAGAGAGGCTACCAAGGATAAACAACTAGGTTGTCGGATCCCACACATACCAAGCATTTCAATCATACACACAATATGCTCGATATGTGTAAATACAACATGGCATCACAACATGACTCTACGACTCAAAGTATTTATTCAATAGGCTCTGAGGAGCGAGATATTACAAACATGGGTCTCATGACCCAACATTCAGAGCATGCAAGTCAAAGCACATGCGGAAGCTTAACATGTCTAAGTACAGACATCTACAAATGGAAAAGGCTGAGAAGCCTCACTATCTACCAGATCCTACCGAGGGCACAAGATCGTAGCTGAGGTATCAAGCTAAACGTCGAAGTCCACACGGAACTACTAGCGAGACTGAAGTCTCTCTACAAAAACATAAATTAAGCAAACGTGAGTACAAATGTACCCAGCAAGACTTACATCAGAACTATCTACATATGCATCAGTATCTACAAAGGGGGCGGTGGATTTTAACTGCAGCAAGCCAGCTTTGACTCGGTGGCTAACCTGAACTACAATTGCAAGTAACTCTTTTGAGGTGGCGCACACGAGTCCACGTATTCACCATATCAATACACCACTATGGATCCGCTCCCGTCTCCCTACAAGAAAACCATCCATAGCACTCACGCTTATCTTGCACATTTTAGGGTATCCACTTTCACTTGTCTATGAACTGTTATAGGCAACCCAGAAGTCCTTTACCGCGGACACGGCTATTCGAATAGATCATTTATAACCCTGCAGGGGTGTACTTCTTCCCACATGTTTCCACCACTTAGCGTCTGCACACGACATGTGCTCGGCAGACTTCAAGCGAAAGCCGACGTGGGTGTAGACCACGACCTACCTAAACACTCAAGTCTCTAGTCCAGGTTTATCGCCTATTCAGGTTCCATCCGCAGGGAGTCCGGCCGAGGTTTCCACATACGGCCTCGAACGATGTGTACAGGGTTCCGCGACACCAAACGGGCGCCCGGCATACCCGGCCACGTGCCTACCGCATCACAGCCCACCCCTCGGGTTAGCGCTGCGCACGGCCTCCAGCATACTAAAAACACCAGAAACTACTTGCAACTCATGGACAGAGGACTAGGGTGGTTAAGAAGTCGAGCGGGGTCATATTTCAGGGCCCAATGCATGGTAGTAGCTGTTTCATGGATCACAAACACATAACTCAGTTCCTGAGGACGGCTTTAATGAGACAACCCACCATGTACTCCTACATGGCCTCTCACCGCTAGCTTTACCAAATCGTGTTCACACACTTAGCTCACACACAGTAGGACATGTTCATCACCATTCCAATTCATCCCCGATGAATCAGACCTGACACAACTCTAAGCAATAGCAGGCATGACAAACAAGCATGAATGAGTAGGCACATCAGGGCTCAAACAACTCCTACTCATGCTAGTGTGTTTCATCTATTTACTGTGGCAATGACAGGTCATGCAGAGGAAAGGGGTTCAACTACCGCAGCATGTAACCGTTGAAACGTTGTTGTCCTAATGCAGTAAAAGAGAGCAGGAGCGAGAGAGTGGGATTGTATCGGAATGAACACGGGGTTTTTTCTTGCCTGGCACTTCTAAAGATAATATAACTCTTCATCGGTGTCATCGAACTCATCGTTGGAACATACGTCTGCCGAGGGGGAACAACCACTGGCAAACAAGAGGGAACGCAATCAATGCAATGCACAATATGATGCATGATCATGATATGTCAATATGCTGTGATTTGAGCTAATGCAGCTAAGAACAGAAGGGTTTGAGCTTATTTGAACCAAAGATTCAAATTCAAACTATGAATTTATAAGGTGCGTTATCATGTTTTGATACGAACAGCAAGGTTAAGTTGCTTTGTCATGCATGAAACAAGTACAGATGGATAGATTAGATTTTTCTGATCATTTTTCATATATAATTTGTTTGATTTGGAGTTACGGTTGAATTACTATGAATTTTAGAAGTTTAGGCAATTTTCTGGATTTTCTAATTATTTAGAAATAAACTTATTCTAGAAAATGCATTACTGCATCAGCACTACGTCAGCATGACGTAAGCAAGTCAACGGGGCAGCCCAGGTCAAACTGACCAGTGGGTCCCGCGTGTCAGTAGCTAAACTAAACTAGCTAGGTTTAGTTAACCCTAATCTAGGTTAGTTAGCAGGGTGGCCCCACCTGTCATTGAGCCAGGGGAGGTCAAACCCCTAGTCAACTGGGGCTAACGCGCCGACGTTTAGCTACCGGCGACGACAGGTGCGGCGGATGGGCTCGGGTTCGCTCCTCCGGCGTCCAAATCGACGACGGAGAGCATCTACGAGCTGCTGGTGATCCCGCGCATCCAATGGTGCAAACAGGGCGAGCTGGGGTGGCCGGAAAAGTGGCCGGCGACGAGGTTTAGCGGCGGCAGCAGCTCGGGCATTTCTCGGGGTGGCGCTACAGAGCTCGGGAGGAGGCGCTGCGGGTGGCTACGGGCTCATGAGAACGTGCTGAGCACGGTGGTGTGCTCGGACACAAACTGCGGTGGCTGTGGCCACGGCGGCGACTTGGCCGGCGGAACCGAGCTCGCGGCTTGGGTGGAATCAGTGGCTACAGGGTGCAAATAACGTGGGGAGGAGAGGGGTTAGTGGCAAGAGCTCACGTAGGTTTGAATGGGGCGGACGACGAACTCGGGGAGGCGTCGGGGAGGGCACACGGTCGCCGGCGATCTCGGCGGCCGAAGCTTGAAGAAGAGGTCGGGGAAGCCGCTGCAGGGCGCGTCCGCTCGTGTGGCTTGGCGGAGACGGTGTAGAGGTCGGCGGTGGAGCTTCTTGGCGCGTCGGAGAGGCGTGTGGAGGCCGGTGGCCGTGGTGGTGCTCGTCGGCGGCGGTGGGTGTGTTCGGTGGTGCCACGCGGAGGGCAGAGGAGGGGAAGGGGTCCAGGGGAGAGAGGGGAGAGGTGCAGCGGGGGTGCTGGGTGTCTCCGTGGCGCTCGAATGGGTCCGGGGAAGGAGGGAGCAGGCAGGGAGCTGGCCACGGTGATCGCGCGCGCGTCGACACACCTCTGCCTACTGGCAGAGGTTGAAGACAGCCGCTCCGCCTGATGGGCTGGGCCGCCAGCTGGAGTTGGGCCAGGTAGGTCTAGGTAAGCGGCCCAGTGGCCTTCCCTCTTTTATTTCTTTCTGTTTTCTTTTATTTCTGCAGGTTTGTGGCTTTTCTATAAATGCTTAGGCACTTTCAAAAATCACCAAACTGCTCATGCCCACTGTTTAGCATATAACCAACATGGAACATTTCAGTTTAGGATTATTTGGACATTTAAAATATTTTATAGCATTTAAATGCCCAAATGCAATTAACATATGATTTAATCCAGTGACCTTAGGATGACGTAGAAAATTGTGCACCATTTTTGTCAGAGGTTTAGGACCAAGGCAAAGATGATGAACATTTTAGAAGGGCATTTCAGGTTCATTGAAAATAATTTTAGTATATCCTAGTTGGTTTCAGGGGGGTGCTGGGGGTTCTGTCATCCCCATTTCAACTTTCTGTGAAAAGTAAACATGATGCAACACCAGATGCTAGCACTAGGGATTGTCAGAACTAGGGATGTGACAGGAAGCTGGTTCTGCTTTGGAGACTGGTTTTGTTCCTGCCTTATCTGTGGGAGATCAGGTGCCAGTTTCTGATTTACATACTACTACTGATGCTGGTGTTTCATCAAGTGAGGCCATTCATTGAAGTTCTGGCCACATCAATATTTCTAGAGGAGGCCTTGAGCCAGTTGCCAACATTGGGGATCTTCAGACTGGGCTTCAAGGTAATTGGGTTAATCAAATTAACGAGTATTTCAGCATGGCACCCTCTCTTCTAGGCTTAAAATGCATTCAGCTTGCTGCTACTGCTAATAATGATCATGTTGTCTCTAAAGAAGGCCTCTTGCTGTGGAAGAAGCACTTCCAAGGGCAACCTTTGGAAAATAAGAACTCCTTGTCTGCCAACATTCCTGTAAGTTGGTGTAATTTTATTGTCCACCTTCTCTTGACTCCTGATAAGTTTGATTGGACTGTCAATATGCTAAAGTCTGGAATGTGGGAACTTTTTACTGCTGTGGAGGGCATGGAACAAGCTATAATGTTTCACATACCTGATAAGTGTCCTGCCTCTCATGCACCTATTTGTCAGGCCATTGTTCTTGAGGAACAGCTTTCCAAGGACAAGGCTAAGGAGAATATTGGAGTGGCTTCCAACATGCAAGATGTGGAGTCCCAGGTTTTGTTGCAACCTTTTGGCCCTGACAATTTAAGGAAGAGAAGGAGTGGCAAAACTCCCCTGGTGGAAACTGAGGTAAGGAGGAGCGATATAATTAAAAAGGATAATGCTGGATACAAAAGAAACTCCTGCTCAAACAATAACTGTCTTCCTTGTAATGTTGTCCCTCCCATTACACAAAAATCAGTTGTAAAAAATCTCACTGCCTCTTTCTGTAAGGTTGCTGAGAGGGAGCTGGAGGACAAGCTGGCTAAGAAACCAAGAAGAAGGCAAGAAGAGGAGTTGGCCAAGGGGGAGGATAATGCTTCCAAGTCTCCATGATGATAGCTGACCTTAATTGGAGAAGTGGTTTGAGGGGTAGTGTGTTTGGTCCCCCATCTTCTATTTTGGATATCTCAATGAATGGTGTAAACCTTGGATGTTGTCATTTTGTAGACCTTGTTTATCTAGTGATGTACTATCTTAGTGGAACTTCTGTGATGTATGGTTATTGGATGTTCTGCTGGTCATGTGATGTGGTGTGGCTCAGGGTCCTGTGCAATCTTTTCTCACTTTTAATTGTTGATCAAGTGCTGGAGCTTGATTACTAGTGCAGTAATCCCTTATGTTTCCATGAATAACATAAACAGAAATTGGAACATTCTTAACTGGAATATTAGAGGGCTGAATTTTGAGGACAAATGGTTGGCCTTAAGGCAGAAAATTGATGAGAGTGACTGCAATATTCTGTGTCTTCAAGAAACTAAGAGAGAGACCTTTGACCCTGCTTACATAAAAAACTTCTTTCCCAATAGAATTAATAAATTTGCCTTTCTCCCTTCTGTTGGAGCATCAGGGGGTCTTCTAGTTGCTTGGAATGGATCCCAGTTTGCTGGAGAGGTTATTGCTCAAAATAGATTCTCACTTTCCATTCAATTTAACAGTTTGCTCTCAAATCGGTCCTGGATTCTCACCAATATCTATGGACCATGTGACCCACAAGACAAAATCGAGTTTATTGATTGGTTCTTGAATATTCACATGCCTGCTGATGTGGATTGGATTCTCATGGGAGACTTCAATTTTATGAGGGCTCCTTCAGATAGAAATAGACCCGGTGGATATGTTAATGACATGCTAATGTTCAATTAGGAAATTAACAACCAAGGATTAGTAGAATTGCCTTTGCATGGTAGAAAATTCAGCTGGAGTAACATGCAGCAAGATCCTCTTTTGGTCAAGCTTGATTGGCTTTTTACATCTGCATCTTGGATGACCTCATTCCCCAATACCATTGTGCTTCCTCTTGCAAAGCCTATATCAGATCATTTTCCATTTGTGATAAAAATTGGTACTTCTATCCCAAAAGCAAGAGTTTTTCAATTTGAAAACTATTGGTTGCAACAATCAAATTTTAAACAGGTGGTTACTGCTGCTTGGAATATCCCTGTGGGTAACTTAGATGTTGTCAAAAGTCTGAATGCTAAGTTTAAGAACTTAAGAAGAGCTTTGAAGCAGTGGGCCAGATCTTTATCTTGTCTTAAAACTCAGATTGCAAAAATAAATGAACTAATATTTCTCTGGGACCTTTTTGAGGAGTTCAGAGAGTTGTACATTTATGAGTGGAATTGCAGGATTATTCGTAAAGAACACATGCTCATTCTTTTGAGGAACCAAAAGATCTACTGGAAGAAATGGGGGAAAATTAAAGGGGTGAAGTTTGGGGATTAAAACACCAATTTTTTTCATACTAAAGCCTCTATTAACTACTGCCATAATCACATTGTTGTCCTCCAAAATGATGACCAAGTGGAAATCTCTGATCATGCTGGAAAAGCTGCAATACTCTGGGAAACATATAAGAAAAGAATGGGTACATCTCACAAAACCTCTATGCACTTTGATTTGGATTCCTTGTTTGGCCAGAGACATGATACTACGTTGTTTGACAACCTGGAATTACCTTTCACCGAGGAAGAAGTAAATGATGTGGTCAAAGAACTCCCACTGGACAAATCTCCAGGTCATGATGGTTTCAATAATGAATTTTTTAAATCCTGTTGGGACATTATTAAAGGATATGTGCTCAAATTCATATATGATTTTCATGCTGGGCAAATGTCGCTTGAAAGTGTAAACACCTCATACATCACCCTTATTCCTAAAGGGAGCACTCCTCTGACAGCAAATGACTACAGTCCAATTTCTCTCCTCAATTGCTGTCTCAAACTTGTCACTAAACTGTTGGCAAACAGGTTGTAGAAAGTGATTCTAAGGTTGGTGCACATTAACCAATATGGTTTTCTCAAAGAGAGATCCATCCATGACTGCTTGGGCTGGGCCTATGAATAACTGCATCAATGCCACAAATCCAAGGAAGATATAATTGTGCTTAAATTGGACTTTGAAAAGGCTTTTGACACCGTTGAACACCAGGAAATTTTGGATATTTTAAAAGCCAAAGGCTTTGGAGAAAGATGGATTAATTGGATCAAAATGTTGTTCACCTCTTCTTCTTCTGCTATCTTGCTAAATGGTGTGCCTGGCAAAAAGTTTTATTGCCTTAGAAGAGTTAGATAGGGAGACCCTCTGTCACCTCTTCTCTTTGTGCTTGCAGCAGACCTACTTCAGTCAATTCTGAATAGGGCCATGCAACTGGGTTTGCTTACATCACCTTTGCAAGTGGAATCTTGTCTTGATTTTCCCATAGTCCAGTATGCAGATGACACTCTGATTCTCCTTCAAGTAGATGCAAAGCAACTTCACTGCCTCAAAGCCCTTCTCAATACTTTTGCAGATGCTACTGGCCTTAAAGTAAACTACAATAAGTCAAGACTCATCCCCATCAATGTGTCAGAAGAGAAAGTAGAGATTTTGACAAACACTTTTCAATGTAAAAAGGAAACCTTGCCCATCCAATATTTGGGAGCACCTTTAGGTCTTCATAAGCCTACTGATGAGCAATGCTTCCCTCTAGTCACAAGACTGCAGAAGAAACTTGTGGGTTTGTCTTCCTTCATGACCATGACTGGTAGACTGCTGCTGGTGAAATCTGTTTTAAACTCTCTGTTGATTTATCTCATGGGATGCCTTGATGTGCTTGTCACTATTAAAACTCAAGCTATCAAATATTTGAGACATTGTCTCTAGAGAGGCCCTGACCTGGAGGACCACAGGCCTTCCATGGTGGCCTGGACCACTGTCTGGCGACCAAAGGACAAAGGAGGTTTGGGTGTGATGGACATCTTTGTCCAAAACAAAGCTCTGCTGCTTAAGAATCTGCACAAGTTTTATAACAGACACAACATTCCATGGGTTAACTTGATTTGGGAGTCCTATTATAGCAATGGTTTGCTGCCTGGAAGTAGTTGAATTGGATGTTCTTGGTGGAAGGCCAACCTTAAGCTCATTGATAACTTCAAATCTTTTGCCCAATGTAACATAGGAGATGGAAGAAGTGCTCTATTCTGGTCAGACTTATGGCACTCAGCTTGTCTGCACGACATGTTCCCTCACCTCTTCTCTTTTGTGAAGAACATGAATACTACTGTGCACACCATCATTCACACTGAATTTCTGGAGGATCTGTTCCACTTACCTCTGACTATGCAAGCTTTCCAAGAATTTGAAGCTATGGAAGACATTTGTATAGCTTTAAGAGAATCCAAATTCCTGGATTGCACTGATACCTGGAGTTACATTTGGGGAAATGATCAATTTTCAGTGACTAAGGCCTATAAAATGATGACGGGAGTTAAAATAGTGCCCCAACAATTCAATGTGATCTGGAATAGCTCCTGCCAGCCAAAGCACAAGGTGTTCTTCTGGAGGCTCCTCCATGACAGGCTCAATACTAGGAATCTTTTAAGAAGGAAAACTTTTCATCTAGACAACTATAACTATGTTGTAAACAATTGTCAGCAGGAGGAAACACTTCAACATCTCTTTTGGACCTGTCCTTTTGCAGCTCAGTGTTGGGACCTAATTTGTCCCTCAAGATAGGCCAATGTTTCAGTGCTCGAAGCTTTTGCTGACCTCAGACAGAAATTACATGTGCCCTTGTTCATGGAAATCATCATTCTAGCTTCTTGGGCCATATGGATTTCAAGGAATAATCAACTTTCAAGCCATACAGCCTAGCTTATAGAGGTGGAAAGCCATTTTCTTGGAGGAGCTCAATTTGCTCAGATTAAGAATTAAGAAGAGCTATGCTAGGGCCTTTTGTTCCTGGCTTGACAACCTTGTCTTGTAATTATAGGTAGTTAGTTTTTTTCCTTGTTTTTCAGTTCTTCTGGCTTATCTCAAGCCTCTGTAATGCTGGACCTTTGTTCTGCTTTTGTTTATTATTAAATAAATAAATAAATTGCAATGGGGTTTTGCCCTACTGTGTATAGTCAAAAAAAACTAGCTCCAATTCATCAATATAATGTAGGCATGTATTCCGTATATAGTCATACATGCTTATGGAAAATAACTTGCATGACATCTTTTGCCCTACCCTCCCGTGGCAGCGGGGTCCTAATGGAAACTAAGGGATATTAAGGCCTCCTTTTAATAGAGAATCGGACCCAAGCATTAGCACTTAGTGAATACATGAACTCCTCAAACTATGGTCATCACCGGGAAGTGTCCCGGCTATTGTCACTCCGGGGTTGCCGGATCATAACACGTAGTAGGTGACTATAACTTGCAAGATAGGATCAAGAATACAAATATATTCATGAAAACATAATAGGTTCAGATCTGAAATCATGGCACTTGGGCCCTAGTGACAAGCATTAAGCAGAGCAAAGTCATAGCAACATCAATCTCAGAACACAGTGGATACTAGGGATTAAACCCTAACAAAACTAACTCGATTACATTATAAATCTCATCCAACCCATCACCGTCCAGCTCTACGATGGAATTACTCACGCACGGCGGTGAGCATCATGAAATTGGTGATGGAGGATGGTTGATGATGACGATGGCAATGATTTCCCTTCTCCAGATCCCAAAACGGACTCCCGGCCTGCCCTCCCGAGGAAGAACAGGAGGTGGCAGCGGCTCCGTATCGTAAAACGCGATGAATCCTTCTCCTGGATTTTTTTCTCCCACAACATGAATATATGGAGTTGGAGTTGAGGTCGGTGGAGGTCCAGGGGACCCACAACGCAGGGGGCGTGCCCTCCACCCTTGTGGACAGCCGGTGGGTCCCCCTCTGTTCATTCTTTCACAAATATTTTTTATTTATTCCAAAAATATTCTCCGTGAAGTTTCAGGTCATTCCGAGAACTTTTATTTTTGCACAAAAATAACACCATGGCAATTCTGCTCAAAACAACATCAGTCCGGGTTACTTCCATTCAAATCATGCAAATTAGAGTCCAAAACAAGGGTAACAGAGTTTCGAAAAGTAGATACAATGGAGATGTATCATTGACCGGCAGCTCCACCATCCCCCTGGGACAAATATGCCTCCTAGTCACCTTTGGCAACTGCAACAACTACCACACCGAGCTCATCGACTTCGATGTCGCCCACATCGGCCTCCCGTACAACGCCATCCTAGGGTATCCGGCCCTTGCCAAGTTCATGGCGGCAACACCATGGCTACAATGTCCTCAAGATGCTAGGAAGCGGCGGTGTCATCACGGTCGCCTGCGATGAGAAGGATGTGGTGTGCTCCCTCGAGTGCGCCTACCAGGACGCGGCGGTTGACAACCCAGATGATGAGGACCCCGTCCTGCCTCCTGATACCACACCGAAGAAGAAGAAGCGGCCCATCCTCAAGAGTCATCATGGGGCTAGCGCACGTGTCGACGGTGCTTCAGGCCCCGCACCCGCTGCTGGGATGCCTCTTCCTCCCGCATAGGAAGGCGCGCCCGGCGCCTCCCTCAGGACGGGCTTGGGGGCTCCTGTCTGGAGAGCCTCTGACCTGACCAGTGCAACGAGGGAGGTGCTCGGCACCATTTGGAGGCGTGCCTCGATGCGCGCCCCCGCGAGCAAGGCACACGGCGCGAGGCGCCAGGTGCGCGAGAGTTCATCGTCAAGGCGATCAAGGTGCTTTAGGAGGCAAGGGCCTTGCGCGGTGAGAGTCGCCCCGCACGGCCTCCCAGTGCAGCCGCAGCCCCCGATGTGGGCAGTGGGTTGCGCGTCTGCGTCAACATACAGGGCTGCTTCATAGGACCTCTTCTGGCCGTCCTGCGTCAGCCCGAGTGGGGGCTACCCCTGAAGCTATGTCTGCATGCCATTTGGCATCCTGAACATGGCCGCCTTGTATCAGCGCCTCGTGGAGCATGCTATGGTGGCTCATGAGGCCAGGCGCCGGGTGGTCCTGTCGGAGGAAAGTGCCAGACCCTTGCGAGCCCCTCGGGCCTCAAGAGCCACCCAGCTCGTGAGGAGCAGCTTCTTCGGCACGTTTCTTCAGCTGCCCCGACGTTCCAGCGATGATGGTGCCAGGTGCTTTTTGGTTTGTTTAGATTGAGGGCACCCATCGGGCTGCATCATCCTCAGACTGCTAGGGCCCGCCCCTGCAGTTGCGTCGTTTTGATTCATGTATTATGGACCAGTTATGCCTGCTTGAGTTGTTATGGTTATTAACATTGTGCCTGGCGATCTGTCGTTTCTAGAGTTACCTTACGCCCCCACACGTTGCTAACCTACCCCTTTCTCATCCTGCGATGGGGGCTACCGGCACGGCGCCTTTGCTCGGGTCCGTCCCTGCAGCACTGACAGACCTAACAGACTGAGCTCTGGCTCGCAGGCCAGCCCCACGCACGTCACCTCACCAAGTCCTTAGTTCCTTCATCTCCTCGTGGAAAGATCACGGGCAGAACAGCAAGCGCGACTACCCTTTGTATTTCGTGACTAACTAATGCACAGGAGCCTCTGGAGACAGGACCTTGAGTGACTTCGCCAACACCTCACCACTTCAGAATGATGCTACACCGCGCACCGTTGGGCACAACCCCTCCTAGGCACTCCACGGGGAAAGCCACTCCTTTCTCGCGCAAATCGCTTTCATGTTAAAAGGGGGCCCTTGAGCACCGTGCCTCAGGGGCTCCTACTGGCTCTCGATCCCTCACCCCCTGGCCTTGACCACGGCATTGCGACCTTCCATACCAGCAGCTGTTGAGCTATGCTCGAGGGCCGGGTCCTAAGAACGTAGAGCACCATGATGAGTGGGAGAAGTGGAGTCGCAAAACCATGCGGAGGAGTACCAAGGGAGGGGTGCGGCCCAACGCCGGTGGCGCTCTCCTTACGAAACATAATGGACATCAGCGCTCTCACACGCCCTTCGCGGGGTTCGCCTTCATTTATTTCAGGATAAGGAGCATGCTCAAAACCAAAGGCCAAAAAAGTTTGCCCTTGCGATAAAGGAACCACCGTAGACCACGAGAGCTTCATACGTCTCCAACGTATCTATAATTTTTGATTGTTCCATGCTATTATATTATCTGTTTTGGATGTTTTATATGCATTAATATGCTATTTTATATTATTTTTGGGACTAACCTATTAACCTAGAGCCCAGTGCCAGTTTCTGTTTTTTCCTTGTTTTAGAGTTTCGCAGAAAAGGAATACCAAACGGAATGAAACTTTCACGATGATTTTTCTTGGACTAGAAGACATCTAGAGGGCTTGGAGTGCAAGTCAGGAAAGCCACGAGGCGGCCACAAGGTCGGGAGCCGCGCCCCCACCCTTGTGGGCCCCTCTTGAGTCCACCAACCTATTTCTCCTGCCTATATATTCTCAAATATTCCAATACCTACAAGGAGAGGCACAAAAACACTTTTCCACCATCGCAACCTTCTGTACCCGTGAGATCCCATCTAGGGGCCTTTTTCGGCATCCTACCGGAGAGTGATTCAATCACAGAGGGCTTGTACATCAACACCATTGCCTCTCCGATGAAGCGTGAGTAGTTTACCATAGATCTACGGATCCATAGCTAGTAGCTAGATGGCCTTTTCTCTCTCTTTGATTCTCAGTACCATGTTCTCCTCGATGTTCTTGGAGATCTATTCGATGTAATACTCTTTTGCGGTGTGTTTGCCAAGATCCGATGAATTGTGGATTTATGATCAACTTATCTATGAATATTATTTGAATCTCCTCTGAATTCTTATATGCATGATTTTATATCTTTGCAAGTCTCTTCGAACAATCGATTTGGTTTGACCAACTAGATTCGTTTTTCTTGCAATGGGAGAAGTGCTTAGCTTTGGGCCCAATCTTGCGGTGCTCGATCCTAGTGACAGAAGAGGAACCCACACGTACTGTATTGTTGCCATCGAGGATAACAAGGTGGGGTTTTCATCATATTGCTTGAGTTTATCCCGCTACATCATGTCATCTTACTTAATGCGTTACTCTGCTCTTATGAACTTAATACTCTAGATGCAGGCAGGAGTCGGTTGATGTGTGGAGTAATAGTAGTAGATGCAGGCAAGAGTCGGTCTACTTGATACGGACGTGATGCCTATGTTCATGATCATTGCCTTAAATATCGTCATAACTTTGCGCTTTTCTATTAATTGCTCGGCAGTAATTTGTTCACCCACTGTAATATTTTCTATCTTGAGAGAAGCCTCTAGTGAAACCTATGGCCCCCGGGTCTATTTTCCATCATATAAGTTTCTGATCTACAATTTTAATTTCCTATTTACTTCCTTTGCAAACTTTTACTTTCCGTTCCATAAACAAAAAATACCAAAAATATTACTTTACCGTTTATCCATCTCTATCAGATCTCACTTTGCAAATAACCATGAAGGGATTGATCCGTTGGGTGCAAGTTGGTGTTTGTTTGTGCAGGTATTCTGTGACTTGTGTGTTGTCTCCTACTGGATTGATACCTTGGTTCTCAAAACTGAGGGAAATACTTACTCTACTTTGCTGCATCACCCTCTCATCTTCAAGGGAAAAACCAACGCAAGCTCAAGAGGTAGCAGGAAGAATTTCTGGCATCGTTGACGGGGAGATCTACGCCAAGCCAAGACATACCAAGTACCCATCATAAACTCTCATCTCTCGCATTACATTATTTTCCATTCGCCTCTCGTTTTCCTCTCCCCCACTTCTAAAACGATTTTTGAAAATATTTGCCTTTTCTTCGCCCTCTTCTGTTCGTCTTCTTCGCTTGCTTTTTGTGTGCTCGTGTGTTGGATTGCTTGCCTTGTCACAATGACTCCAAAAAACGTTGACCCTCACCTTAGGAGGTTAGACGAAATTGAAAATAATGTTAGAAGCTTCATGTCTTTGCAATTTGAGCATAACAATTTCTTTAGAAACGAGCTCAAGGAGCAGAAAAGTTTTATGGAATACATGAATAAATAGCTTGATGATATGTCTAAGGAATTTTATGGTTTGCGATCTCAGTTTGCGCATCTTGAAAATTTAGTTGGTCAAATTTCTGATAAACAAGCTACTTTAGTAAACAAAATGGCCGCCAAACCAGAGGCTTTAAATAATGATGAAGAACTTAAAGTAATTGATGTGACTCCTATTGAATCTTTGTTTTCCAATGTAAATCTTGATAAAGATGGGACTGGAGATGAGTCAACTTTAGTTAAAAGGCGTCCCAATGATTCAGAGTTTTTAGATCTAGATGCAAAAATTGCTAAAAGTGGGATTGGAGAGGTCAAAACTTTAGGTAGCAATGAACCCACTCTTTAGAATTTCAAGGAATTTAATTATGATAATTGTTCTTTAATAGATTGTATTTCCTTGTTGCAATCCATGTTGAATTCTCCTCATGCTTATAATCAAAACAAAGCTTTTACTAAACATATCGTTGATGCTATGATGCAATCCTTTGAAGAAAAGCTTGAATTGGAAGTCTCTATGATGAGTGGGAACCTACTATTAAGATTACGATTAAAGATTATGAATGCCATGCTTTGCGTGATTTGGGTGCTAGTGTTTCCATGATTCCCAAAACTTTATGTGATGTGTTAGGTTTCCAAGAATTTAATGATTGTTTCTTAAATTTGCATCTTGCGAATTCCACTATTAAGAAACCTATGGGAAGGATTAATGATGTTCTTATTGTTGCAAATAGGAATTTTGTGCGTGTAGATTTCATTGTTCTTGATATAGATTACAATCCTACATGTCCTATTATTCTTTGTAGACCTTTCCTTAGAACGATTGGTGCAATTATTGATATGAAAGAAGGAAACATTAGGTTGCAATTTCTGTTAAGAGAAGGCATGGAACACTTCCCTAGAAAGAAAATTAAATTTCCTTGTGAATCTATTATGAGAGCCACTTAAGGATTGCATGCCAAAAATGATAACACTTACATCTATTCGTGCTTTATGCCTAGCTAAGGGCGTTAAACAATAGCGATTGTTGGTAGGCAACCCAATTTTATTTTTGTTTTTGCTTTTTAGGTTCTGTTTTGCAATAAACTTTTCATCTAGCCTCTGGTTAGATGTGGTTTTGTGTTTTAGTTAGTGTTTGTGCCAAGTAAGACCTTTGGGATAGCTTACGGTAATAGTTGATTTGATCTTGCTGAAAAACAAAAACTTTTGCTCTCAGGAAAACAATTCTCATTTTTAGCAGAAGAGTTATTTTTAGTTGATTCTTTTTGCAGGAGATTAGTAAACAAATTTCTTAGGTCTTCCTAAATTTTCAGGATTTTTGGAGTTACATAAGTATTCAAAATATCTAGATTACTACAGACTGTTTAGTTTTTGACAGATTCTGCTTTCTATGTGTTGTTTGCTTATTTTGATGAATCTATGGCTCGTATCGGGGGGTATGAACCATGGAAAAGTGGGAATGCAGTAGATATTACACCAATATAAATAAACAATGAGTTCACAACAGTACCAAAAGTGGTGATTTATTTTCTTATACTAACGGACCTTATGAGGTTTTCTGTTGAGTTTTGTGTTGTGAATTTTCCAAGTTTTGGGTAAGGATTTGATGGACTAGGGAATAAGGAGTGGCAAGAGCCTAAGATTGGGGATGCCCAAGGCACCCCCAAGGTAATATTCAAGGATACCAAGAGCCTAAGCTTGGGGATGCCCCAGAAGGCATCCCCTCTTTCGTCTTCGTCTGTCAGTAATTTTACTTGAGGCTATATTTTTATTCACCACATGATATGTGTTTTGCTTGGAGAGTCTTGTATGATTTGAGTCTTTGATTTTTAGTTTGCCACAATCATCCTTGTTGTACACACCTTTTGAGAGAGACACGCATGAATCGTGATTTATTAGAATACTCTATGTGCTTCACTTATATCTTTTGAGCTAGGCAATTTTTCTCTAGTGCTTCACTTATATCTTATAGAGCATGGCGGTGGTTTTATTTTATAGAAATTGATGAACTCTCGTGCTTCACTTATATTATTTTGAGAGTCTTTAAAACAGCATGGTAATTTGCTTTGGTTATAAATTAGTCCTAATATGATAGACATCCAAGAGGCATATAATAAAAACTTTCATATAAAGTGCATTGAATACTATGAGAAGTTTGATTCCTTATGGTTGTTTTGAGATATGAAGATAGTGATCTTAGTGTCATGCTAGTAAGTAGTTGTGAATTTGAGAAATACCTGTGTTAAGGTTTATGAGTCCCGTAGCATGCACGTATGGTGAACCGTTATGTAACGAAGTTGGAGCATGAGATATTTTTTTATTGTATTCCTTACGAGTGGCGGTCGGGGACGAGCGATGGTCTTCTCCTACCAATCTATCCCCCTAGGAGCATGTCGTAGTACTTTGTTTTGATGACTAATAGATTTTTGCAATAAGTATGTGAGTTCTTTATGACTAATGTTGAGTCCATGGATTATACGCACTCTCACCTTTCCGCCATTGCTAGCCTCTCTTGTGCCGCGCAACTTTCGCCGGTACCATACACCCACCCTATACCTTCCTCAAAACAGCCACCATACCTACCTATTATGGCATTTCCATAGCCATTCCGAGATATATTGCCATGCAACTTTCCACGGTTCCGTTTATTATGACACGCTCCATCATTGTCATATTGCTATGCATGATCATGTAGTTGAGATCGTATTTGTGGCAAAGCCACCGATCATCATTTTTTATATATGTCACTCTTGATTCATTGCACAACCCGGTACACCGCCGGAGGCATTCACACAGAGTCATATTTTGTTCTAGTATCGAGTTGTAATTTTTGAGTTGTAAGTAAATGAAAGTGTGATGATCTTCATTATTAGAGCATTGTCCCATGTGAGGAAATAAAAAAAGAGAGAAAAGGCCAAAAAAATAGAAGGCCCAAAAAGAGAGAAAAAGAGAGAAGGGACAATGTTACTATCCTTTTGCCATACTTGTGCTTCAAAGTAGCACCATGATCTTCATGATAGAGAGTCTCCTATATTGTCACTTTCATATACTAGTGGGAACTTTTTTATTATAGAACTTGGCTTGTATATTCCAACGACGGGCTTCCTCAAAATTCCCTAGGTTTACATGAGCAAGCAAGTTGGATGCACGCCCACTTAATTTTCTTTTTGAGCTTTCATAAACTTATAGCCCTAGTGCATCCATTGCATGACAATCCCTACTCACTCACATTGATATCTATTGATGGGCATCTCCATAACCCATTGATACGCCTAGTTGATGTGAGACTATCTCCTTATTTTTGTCTTCTCCACAACCACCTTCTATTCCACCTATAGTGCTATGTCCATGGCTCACGCTCATGTACTGCGTGAAAGTTGAAAAGGATTGAGAACATAAAAAATATGAAAAAATTGCTAGTTTGTCATCGGGGTTGAACATGATTTGAATATTTTGTGTGATGAAGATGGAGCATAGCCAGACTATATGATTTTGTAGGGATAAGCTTTCTTTGGCCATGTTATTTTGAGAAGACATAATTACCTTGTTAGTATGCTTGAAGTATTATTGTTTTTATATCAATAGTAAACTTTTGTTTTGAATCATACGGATCTGAACATTCATGCCATAATAAAGAAATTCCATGGATAAATATGTTAGGTAGCATTCCACATCAAAAAATTTGTTTTTTATCATTTACCTACTCGAGGACGAGCAGGAATTAAGCTTGGGGATGCTTGATACGTCTCCAACGTATCTATAATTTTTTATTGTTCCATGCTATTATATTATCCGTTTTGGATGTTTTATATGCATTAATATGCTATTTTATATTATTTTGGGGACTAACCTATTAACCTAGAGCGCAGTGTCAGTTTTTCTTTTTTCCTTCTTTTAGAGTTTCGCAGAAAAGGAATACCAAACGGAGTCCAAACGGAATGAAACTTTCGAGATGATTTTTCTTGGACCAAAAGACATCCAGAGGGCTTGGAGTGCACGTCAGGAAAGCCACGAGGCGGCCACAAGGTCGAGAGGCGTGCCCAGGGGGTAGGGCGTGCCCCCACCCTTGTGGGCCCCTCGTGACTCCACCGACCTATTTCTTCCACCTATATATTCTCAAATATTCCAAAACCTACCAGGAGAGCCACGAAAACACTTTTCCACCGCCGCAACCTTCTGTACCCGTGAGATCCCATCTAGGGGCCTTTTCCGGCATCCTTCCGGAGGGGGATTCGATCATGGAGGGCTTCTACATCAACACCATTGCCTCTCCGCTGAAGCATGAGTAGTTTACCACAGACCTACGGGTCCATAGCTAGTAGCTATATGGCTTCTTCTCTCTCTTTGATTCTCAATACTATGTTCTCCTCGATGTTCTTGGAGGTCTATTCGATGTAATACTCTTTGTGGTGTGTTCACCGAGATCTGATGAATTGTGGATTTATGATTAGCTTATCTATGAATATTATTTGAATCTCCTCTGAATTCTTATATGCATGATTTGATATCTTTGCAAGTCTCTTCGAACAATAGATTTGGTTTGGCTAACTAGATTGGTTTTTCTTGCAATGGGAGAAGTGCTTAGATTTAGGTTAAATCTTGCGGTGCTTGATCCTAGTGATAGAAGGGGAACCAACACGTATTTTATTGTTGCTATCGAGGATAACAAGATGGGGTTTCCATCATATTGCTTGAGTTTATCCCGCTACATCATGTCATCTTACTTAACGCGTTACTCTGTTCTTATGGACTTAATACTCTAGATGCAGGCAGGAGTTGGTCGATGTGTGGAGTAATAGTAGTAGATGCAGGCAATAGTCGGTCTACTTGATACGGAAGTGATGCCTATATTCATGATCATTGCCTTAGATATCGTCATAACTTTGCGCTTTTCTATCAATTGCTCGGCAGTAATTTGTTCACCCACCGTAATATTTTCTATCTTGAGAGAAGCCTCTAGTAAAACCTATGGCCCCTGGGTCTATTTTCCATCATCTAAGTTTCCGATCTACAATTTTAGTTTCCTATTTACTTCCTTTGCAATCTTTTACTATCCGTTCCATAAACCAAAAATACCAAAAATATTACTTTACCGTTTATCCATCTCTATCAGATCTCACTTTGCAAATAACCGTGAAGGGATTGACAACCCCTCTATCGCGTTGGGTGGAAGTTGGTGTTTGTTTGTGCAAGTATTCGGTGACTTGTGCATTGTCTCCTACTTGATTGATACCTTGGTTCTCAAAACTGAGGGAAATACTTAGTCTACTTTGCTGCATCACCCTTTTCTCTTCAAGGGAAAAACCAACGCAATCTCAAGAGGTTGCAGAGTTAAGCTAAGTTATCTCGCACGCATTAGCATGAGCCTTGCTCCCGACACTGTGCTTTCTCGCAACCCTGTTCTGGCAAGGAATGCCCCCTCTTGAACTTCCGAGAGCTGCTTGCACACCTATGGGGACCCCCTGAGAACCGCGTTTCAGGGGCTCTTACCGGACCTTGGGCCGCTTGTCTCCTAGCCTTGAGCATGGCATCGTGACCTAGCATACCAGCGACGGCCGAAGCTTGCCTGGCGACTGGGTCCTGCAAACGTAGGGCACTAGGCTACCATGAGAGTAAAAGGGGACCCGTGCCTAAGCGGGAGATGCAACCATGATATAAGTTGGGAATGCTAACATTAAGGCGCAAGCGTCACGTTTCTTACACACGCCCGCGAGGCCCTTCATGATTTTCCATGCAGGGATGAAACAAAATAAAAGGTCTCCCGAGGACCCCAGTTCAGGAAGCACCACCCACTACGTCATGACGCCTTGTCGACGCCATTCCCCTCCTAGGCCCGGGAGCGGCGACGCGGCGGCTCATAGTAGTCATCGTCGCTTGAGCTTGGTCCGGAGGAGGTGCCACTGCTGCTGGAGGAGTTACAGCCAAGGGCAAGTTCATCACAGGAGGCCTCACCGCCGCTGCCGCCAGCCGGGGGGCAGCGCTCCAGGCGTTTGCCATCCTCCCCGAAAACCCTGAGGAGGAGCGTCGACACCCCATCGTAGCTGAAATAAAGGACGCGCCTCCCCTCCGGGCCGCCGGCATGGGCAATCGTTCCCCATCCTCGGGTCATGTGTAAGTTGTCGGAGGATATGGCCTCGACCTCCGCCTGGGAGGCTCGGCTCCAACAGACGTCGTGCTGAAGCCACCGCTCGACAGGCCCCCGCGCCGGCAGCTCCACCACCTAGGCGCGCGGGAGTCGGATCCAGGTGAGAGGCGGCATCGTCACCCACACCACGAACTCGCGGGCTGTGCCATCGACATGGGCCCGTGGGTGAGGTGGTAGGGTGACTGACGCCCGCTTTCCTCCGTGGCCTCGTCTTTCGCAATGTCCGTGGCCTCCCCCGTGGGAAGGGCCCTGGGCGTGGACGATCGGGCTGGCACTGGCCCTCAGTGGTGCATGCACGCGCCGAGAGGGAGTGGCAGTGGGTGTCGCGGCGGCCCATTGGGGGCGGCCGCGGCCCCTCTTCGGCGGGAATAGCTCCGAGACCTCCTGCGGAGCCTTTCCCTTCTCGGCGGCAGAGAATCTCCTGATAGGTGCCATGGATGCTGCAGTAGGAATGCAAGGCAAGAAGACAAGAAGGCGAAGGTGGGATGGGGGGCTTCGCCCCCCTCGCCCATTTATAGGCGGAAGAAGAATAATCGGCGTCCCCCCGCATGCCGAGTGATGATGGCCCTACTACATGCATCAGACTGCTGTCAACTTGGAACGGTTGCCTAGGCGACGTGGGGAGTGGAGGCGTCCGTGTCCTGTCAAGCGCCATGCGTCAGCTTGGCCCGCATGCAATTGGGGCCCACGGTGCTTCACACTTGCCCCTTGGCTTCGCCTTGAAGCCAGCCCGAGCGCGTCTTGGGCCCAGGGGCTACTGTCGGCGTTCTAGGACCCATGGTTCCTAGACTTGCCTGCCTGCGGCCCATGGTGTGGCTCCCTCGACGGCCTGGTACGGCCCGTCCACAAGACCACCAAGACAAGACCCTCACGAGGGCCAAGCCTTGCGAGGCGGACGACACCAGGACCTCCCGAGGGAGCGGCCTTCGAAGGAGTGGGGATTTCTATGCAGGTACCCGGCCTCACAAGGCTGCGATGACATGAGCCATGATGACCAAGGCCAAGCAGGCGCCAGCGGGCGCAGAGGAGGCAGTTTCCTCTTTGGTGCTAAAGAGGCAAGGACAGGCGTGGGTTCCCAAGGAATCTCCCAAAGGTTTCCATTCTAGTGCTACAAGACCAAGACCATAGGCTCGGCAAGGCGGAGGTCATCACCGAGCCCACCGCTGCGTCACGACGAGAAGCTTTGTAGGTGTAGACCACCTTTCGTCAGGATTAGATGTACTACTTGTCCCCTTTCAAATTGGCCGTTGTGGGTCCCTTCCCGCCTAAGTTTTGAGGGAAGAGGACCAAGGCCACTATAAATATAGGTTAGCCACCACCATAGAGAGGGACCCCGGATCTGATCCAACCCTTTCCACCCTCCCCAGAACAACCCTCGCGAGGTTGTTCATCCACTGTACTAGTTCATCCTCAGCCCCTCGTGAGGCCAATCCACCACAAAGTAGGAGTAGGGTTTTACACTGCAAGGTGTCCCGAACCTGGGTAAACTGCCGTGTTCATCTTCTTCCTTGCTCACGCGAATCCGGCTAGGCTAAACTGTGGGGTAACAGGCTTTGAGCTTGAGAGGTTGAGATCTTCGCACATGCCCCAGAGTTCGAACCTTTCTTGCGTTTGGGGAGCCCTGAATCCGACAGCTGGTGAATTACTGGTGGTTAGGAGATTTATCAGTGACTTCTTCCTGAATCACTACATCAATCCCATTGGTGATAATGAAAATTTCAGCATGCCTTCTCGTGAAACATTGAGTAAGAGTTAGCCTCTAAACATATACGCATGGATCCATTGTTTTCCATCTGATGAGGTCTTCGTATTCCGTACACTATGATTAATTTGTAGTGCATATTTATGTCAACAAATCATTGGAATTTAGCTATCATTTGTTCAATTGCAATTGTTGTGAAATCTGATGAATGTTCTTCCAGTGGACACTATTTGTTCAATTGCATATTGTGGTGAATTTTCTTTTTGCATGCCGATTCAAATGGGATATTTTTGCTTTAACCTGGCAATTGCTCTGCACATAGTTCAACTAAATGGGTGTGTGCGATCCACATAGGAAAGCATATGTCAATTATAGCGGAACCGTCGGTGATACATAGCAGATCACAGACGATTTGCAGCACTACTACGTGTGCGTAGGGCTCCGGAACCGTTTGTGACCACATTATCACACACGAGAGCTCAGAGTAAACCGTGCCCTATGTAAAATACAATCCCGGTCGTAATTTTTTCAGGAAACGTGTGGGATCCCAAACGAAAAGCACACGTCACTCTTACCACAACCTTCGGTCATATAGAACAAATCACAAACAGTCTGCAGCACTTATATCGGTGTGAATGGACTCTTGAACCGTTTGTGATAGAACATTATCGCACAAGGAAATTGTACGGAAACGTGTGCGATGGAGTCATGCATGGCAGACGAGTTTCGCAGAAAACGCGTGTGTGATGGGGCACATATCGCACACAGTTCATATGATGGCCCGTGTACCTTACATACTGTTTCCCAAATGTTTCATTACGACACACCGTTTGGTTTCACCGCGTCATTAGAAACGTTTAAACACCGATCCCACGCGTGTGACAAAATTTAGTGTGTGCTGCATCGTATACGATTACATTTGGCGAGGCCTCTTCATCATGGCTCCCAATCCCAGGCGGTTTTTCGGTTGTGTGGGAAGGACCCCCCTATCACACACACTCACTAGGCGACGGTTTAAAGTGCCGTCTTGGAAAGAGGTTAAAAACCGTTTGTATAGCAGCTCGCTGTACCAGTGCTAGTAAGAATCTGAAAGAGAGAAGGATCCAGTCGAACTTGAAGAAGTGAATGATCCAACTAGACGTGTTGGAGCACTGGACTCAAATGAAATGGCAGTGTAGTGTTCCGACTGAGTTGCAGCCCCCGAGGACCAATGCAAACTCCAAATGAAGAACACATGATGTTCGTGAGTGACGTATGCATTAAAATGAAAGTTGGACTCCGGAGTCCAATAACATGTACTAGGCAAGTACATGAAAATAAACAACCGAGCATAGAAGTACACTCGGTGTCCTGGTCTCCAAGTGAACGTGATGTGTGAATTACGGGACACTCGAGAACACGGAAATAACTGTTTAACATAATGCAGTGCATGAAGAATGACAGAGATGTCTAACGGCGCATGAGCGGACGAGTGGGCGTGTTGAAGAAGACATGCCCAACCGAGTGGTGGCGTGCATGATGGCCGAGTGATGTAGATGTGTCCCACCAAGTGGCAACGTGCGGGGCATCCGAGTGGTGAAGATGTATCTCACCTAGTGAAAAAGCACGGGGCGGCCAAGTGGTGAAGACGTGTCTCACCGAGTGGCGACACGCGGGGCGGCCGAGTGGTGGAGATGTGTCTCACTAAGTGGCGACGCGTGGGGCGGCCGAGTGGTGAAGATGTATCTGATATGTCTACAACGTATCTATAATTTTTTATTGTTCCATTCTATTATATTATCTGTTTTAGATGTTTTTTATGCATCAATATGCTATTTTATGCTATTTTTTGGACTAACCTATTAACCTAGAGCCTAGTGCCAGCTTCTGTTTTTTCCTTATTTTTGAGTTTCGCAGAAAAGGAATACCAAACGGAGTCCAAATAGAATAAAACCTTCGCGATGATTTTCTTGGACCAGAAGACACCCAGGAGACTTGGAGATCAAGTCGGAAGAGCCACGAGGCGGCCACAAGGGGGTAGGGCGCGCCCCTGGCTTGTGGGCCCCTCGTGACTCCCCTGACCTAATTCTGCCTCCTATATATTCACATATATTCCCAAACCACCAGAAGTATCCATGAAAGCACTTTTTCACCGCCGCAACCTTCTGTTCCCTTGAGATCCCATCTTGGGACCTTTTCGGCATCCTGCCGGAGGGGTGTTCAATCACAGAGGGCTTCTACATCAACTCTATTGCCCTTCTGATGAAGCGTGAGTAGTTTACCTCAGACTTACGGGTCCATAGCTAGTAGCTAGATGGCTTCTTCTCTCTCTTTGATTCTCAATACCATGTTCTCCTCGATGTTCTTGGAGATCTATCCGATGTAATCTTCTTTTGTTGTGTGTTTGTCGAGATCTGATGAGTTGTGAATTTATGATCAGCTTATCTATGAATATTATTTGAATCTCCTCCGAATTCTTTTATGCATGATTTGGTATCTTTGTAATTCTCTTCGAACTATCGGTTTGGTTTGGGCAACTAGATTGGCTTCTCTTGGAATGGGAGAAGTGCTTAGCTTTGGGTTCAATCTTGCGGTGTCCTTTCCCAGTGATAGTAGGGGCAACAAGGTACGTATTGTATTGTTGCCATCGAGGATAAAAAGATGGGGTTTACATCATATTGCTTGAGTTTATTCCTCTATATCATGTCATCTTACTTAATGCGTTACTCTGTTCTTCATGATCTCAATACTCTAGATGCAGGCAGGAGTCGATCGATGTGTGGAGTAATAGTAGTAGATCCAGAATCATTTCGGTCTACTTGACACGGACGTGATACCTATATTTCACAATCATTGTCTTAGATATCGTAAAAAAATTGCGCTTTTCTATCAATTGCGCGACAGTAATTTATTCACACATCATTTTATTTGCTATCTTGAGAGAAGCCTCTACTGAAACCTATGGCCCCCGGGTCTATTTTCCATCATATAAATTTTCTTTCTACTATTTTGCAATCTTTTACTTCCCAATCTATAAACCAAAAAACCCAAAAATATTTACTTTATCATTTGTTTAGTTTTATCTATCTCTATCATATCTCACTTTTGCAAGTGACCGTGAAGGGATTGACAACCCCCTTATCGCGTTGGGTGCAAGTTATTTGATTGTTTGTGCAGGTATTGGTGATTTGTGCGTTGTCTCCTACAGTATTGATACCTTAGTTCTCTAACTGAGGGAAATACTAATCTCTACTTTGCTACATCATCCTTTCCTCTTCAAGGGAAAAACAAACGCAAGCTCAAAAAGTAGTAGTATCTCACCGAGTGACAACGCGCAGGGCGGCCGAGTGATGAATACGTGTCTCACTGAGTGGCGACGTGCGGGACGGTCGAGTGGTGGGGATGTGTCTCACCGAGTGGCGACACGTGGGGCGACCGAGTGGTGAAGATGTGTCTCATCAAGTGACAACACGCGGGGCGGCCGAGTGGCGACGCGCGGGGCGCCGGAGTGGTGGAGATGTGTTTCACCAAGTGGCGACGCGCGGGGCGGCCAAGTGATTTAGGCGCATCCCGCGGAGTGGCGATGCATGGGGCGGCCAAGTGATGAAAACGGGTCTAATGGAGTGCCGATGCACGGGACGACCGATTGATATAGACGCGTCCAGCTGAGTGACGGCGTGCGGGGCAGCCAAATGAAGAATGTCTGGACGCTTTTGTTGTCCGAGTGACGGTTAGGCGAATGTCCTTATCTTTTCTCCCGACTGGCTGTGGATGACGTTTCATTTGGTTTCATCTCTGTCGAGTGCCGACGAGGGAGAGCGGAGCTACTCGGCGTTGGGGTCAGGAGTTGCTCGGTACCCGTGGTGCATCGCCGAGTGCCTCCACCGCGGAGGCTGCAGGGCGGCGGACACCGGAGGGAGGACTGGCCGCGCACGAGGGTGTGATCTACCCCGATGCCTGCGATGCGCCTTAACAGCAGAGGTCATTGTCGAGGGGCCGACCGGATGAAGGAGCCGCCGTGCGCGGGGCCATGGCCGGCCTCTGGCGTCCATGCCACGTCGGGCAGCCAGACCGCCGTTCCGAGTGACTGGGAAGGCCGAGGCCGTTTCGGTGGACATTGCTGCCGAGTAGTTGATGCTGGAGGGAGTTGTTGTGGGTTGTCGGGTCTTGTCGACGCAAATGAGTAGCGACCGTCCTTCATCACCCGATGTAGCGATGCCACTCGAGCCCAGGACCCAGCGAGCCACCGTGCCCGTTAGCAAGTACGACCACAAAGATGCTTTTTGCTTCATCGAAACGCTCCAATGCATTGATGTAGGAGTTGCACACATCCAGAATCATGGCTCATTCACGACATGTAATAACTCTGGCTCAATTAACGCCAACACCTGCTGCATGTATTGGCAGTTTTCTTCTCTTGGCTGCGCACTAATTATCATTGATTTGTCAATCAAAGTAATTTCCTTTCTTCTCCTTTTGTAACGTGCATGCAAGTGGGATATGCAATTAGAGGAGCCTGCACGCAGGCGTGACAAACGCGAGACCTAGCGATCGACGCTCACAGGAGGAGGTGGTCGTGCCTGGAGGCTTGACGACGACGTTGTAGACGAGGCCGGAGATGATGGGATGGACCGTGCAGTGGCCGTGTGTGGGAGCCCGACGGTGACGTCATACATGAGGCCGGAGACGACGGGACGGACCGCGCCTGTGGCCGTGTGTAGGAGCTCGCTGACGGTGTCATACACGAGGCCGGAGACGACGGGACGGACCGCGCCGGTAGCCGTGTGTAGGAGCTCGCCGACGGCGTCATACACAAGGCCGGGGACGACAGGACGGACCGCGCTGGTGGCCGTGTGTAGGAGCTCGCCGACGGCGTCATACACGAGGCCGGAGACGGCGACGAAGTCCACCGGTGGCCATTTTTGCGGTCGCCATTGATAATGATCCTGTGAGAAGGCAAGAAATATGGGGAATGACTTTTCCATTTCTCCTCTTCTCTGCTTCATGATCGATTATGCATGGGTGTGTCTGATCGTACAGGAGGAAAAGGCAAAGTCATTGTCAGACAATTTATTGTAAATAGATTAGGTGGAATGGATTTCATTTATGCGAAATGCGAATGGCGCGATGGCCAAAACTCCAGCGGCAAATTTCTCCGCGAGGTCGTTGATTCGCTGCCGAAGATTGAAAAAAAAAACATTTGCACCATGGCTCGATAGACGCCATGCCCCATGGTGGGCGCCAATTGTCGTGGGAACGATTTCGACAATAGAAATGGATAGGGTAAAGGAGCATGATCTACCGAGATGCAGATGGGTGACACGGTGTTTTAGCGAGTTCAGGCCTCTCATGGTGGAGATAACAACCCTACGTCTAGTGCTCCGGAGAGGCTTTCTTTTATCTAAGTATGTACGCAGAGATTACAATGTGTGTGTGTGTGAGAGAGAAGAACGGGTCTCCATGCCTGAGCTAAGTCATGAGACTAATGGCGTGAGAGCCAGGAGAGAAGAACGAGGGCCTCCCCCAAGTCTAGCGGTGGGGGTGGGGGGGGGGGAGGGGGTGCCTTATATAGAGTGCGCCACCCCCTCACCTCTTATGTTACAAGGTGGAGCATCAATGGCATAATATAAACCTACTACGAAACCGCCATGCTGACTATTGGTCTTTATATGTCTGAGTGAGTCATACGACCGAGTGGTTGACTATCATCCGAGTGGACAATACGTCGATATGTCCGAGTGGGTAACATGCTTGTATGAGATTTATCTGGACCCACCTGACGTGTGGACCTCATACTTTATGATATTTTGACCCTTCGTGGGCTACCTACTATGTGTATCCCAAAAACCACCTGCATGGGGGGACCCACATGGACGTGACTAGTGGGGCTAGGCTCCACACCCCTAGTCTAGGTGCACCAAGATCCCCCCTTAAAAGGAATAGTATCATATCCCGAAGGGATAAGATTAGGGTCCCTAAAAAGGGGGATAGCAATCGCTGAGGAAGGAAAGGAGGGATTTCCTTCCTCCCCCTTGGCCAACGACCCTAGGGGCTAGGAGGGAAAGCCGCCATCCCCTCCATTCCTATATAAAGGTGGGGAGGCATTGGGGGCAACCACCCTCCCATCCTTGTCCGTCTCCCTCCCGATACACCTCCTCCACCTCGCGGAGACGCTTGGCGAAACCCTGCTGCAGTTCCGCTGCTGCCACAACCACCACGCTGTCGTGTTGGTTTAGATCTCATCTACCTCATCTCCCTCGCTTGCTAGATCCAGAAGGAGAGGACGCCACCGAGCCGCACGTGTGCTAAACTCGGAGGTGCCGTCCGTTCGACACTAGATCAGGAAGAGAAAATGGGCTTATGCAAACATAATCCAGGTGAGTAGATGTGGAAGGATTTCGAAATGCAATAGTCAAGCAATTAGTTTTATTAGGTCGATTATATGATGTGTTATTGCATGATCTTTTGCATAGAACATGTAACTCAAACCTGTCCTCGTACATTGAAACAACTAACTTCAAATATTGGTGCAACCACCCGTTAATTGCCACCTTCGAAGAGATAAAATAGATTAGCATCCAATTATCAAAACCTAAAAGTGCTTGAAAGTTGGTAATTTTAAGACTTCACAGTATCAAATTGCTGAATAGGACACATCATAACATGAGAATTTTTCCAAGAAAATGATAACATGAGAATTAAGGGAAAGGGCAAATGGATAATCCAGAATTAGACTATTCATGTGTGCCCTTAAATATTCACACAATATATTTGCTTGGTAGTTAAAAATTCTTATCAAGTCAAAAGATGACAGTGCGAAAATATATACCCAACAAAGTAATAAAGAACAATATCAGCTTATACAACCCACAGTTATTACCTCATTACGCTGCTTTTGAAGTTCTCTTATCGATAGAGAACATAGAGCTAAACTGGAGCCAACAACCTTAGTAGGCATGTCACCATCAACTGACATGATCTCTAGATAAATACTAGCAATCACATCAGCCAAGAAAATTACCAGGTCCTCCAAAATCCTTGCTCCATTTTCAGCCAGAAATTTAGTATCAAAATAGCTATCAGACCTGCCACCGCGAAAAAGTGAATAAAGATGTAACTATGGACCTTACGGAGGACTATTGCAATCTTACATATGGCGTTAAATTGAAAACAAGAAGAAATTGAACAGAACAAGACTAAGCATCAAGAAGGGCATACAGATAGTACCTTGCAGAACCAAATCTTATGAAAAAGAGTAGGTCCAAATAGAGCTCAACTTTCCCTAATCTGTGGAATCTCTTCAAGATCCAATTGTCTTCCTTTATTTTTCTACTAATCACCATCATAAGCTTCTGGAACAGAAAAGGAATAAAAATAAGATGGAGGATAGCCAACATGGAGAAATGGAAGGCAGTTCAAATTGATGATATACCTCATCGATCCTGCCATTTTCCAGGGCTTGCTCTTCTTCGATCCATTTCATAAATGCTGGTTCAATCAAGCTATCTATCAACATAATTGACACTTCCAACCACCTGATCCCATCTAGAAGTTCAAAACTTCCAGAGACATTTCTTGCGTGAATGAGGTCAGACCACGTTATAGCATGTATATGAATTTAAAACATACTATGACATTGACAATAATTGGGTCAAATGCTACTTGAACATAAAGGAAATCTTAAAAATCAACTGCACTTCACTCCAGAAATTCTGGTGCACAGCCATAATGATTTTATTCAACTAGTCAACGGATATTTGGAAAACACCGATACAACATGGACTAGGATGCTACTTTACCAACAAAAACATACACGAAGAGAGCATTACCATTTTGGTACATAATAGCTCAGCTACTGCCTACTAGCTTATCTAAACTCGGAGAAGTATGCATGGGCAATCTTCAATATTCACTAATATATACCCAAAATAAATATGAAAAATAAATCATAGTGCATTTCTTGCCTCCATTTCAAGAAGTTGAAACGTGATTAGAAGAAGCCGCAACCTGGGACATCCATGAATTGCAAGCATACTCAAAGGATAGTTTTTCCTATCATTTTTAGTCTTTCATCTCTGCTATCAGAACTAGCATCTTGACCATTTGCTTCTAAGGCTTCAGAAAGTTTAGCCATCACTTCATTCCTTGTATCATTGGGGTCAAACGATGTACTCTTGTCAAGCAAACGTTTTCCATTCCTAGCAATTGCCACAGAAAACTGCATTAGCAGTCATAATTTTTTCCTGTCAAACAAATGTTTTGACATCTAAAAGCGACATTAAAGCAGCTACTCTTACCTACCAGAATCAAAGGAGATTGGTGCTGTAAGATGTTGATTGGCGCTAGGATTTCGGGTGCAGGGTATTGTAGGTCGATAGGGTGCAACCCCAGCCAAATACGCAAAAACTACACTGCCAGTCAGAAGCGCTTCATCAAAGAGCAACATTAGATTTGGTGAGATCACACTCTCTAAACATATCATTGATTGAAAGAAATAACATCTAACTTGAGTCTCCAACTTGTAACCCCTTCGATGAAACTTATAAGAGGTAAATGCGCAGCTTTTCCGCTGTTTCGCTCAATTAAATTTGGACTGGCATGGAAGGGGAATTTTATGAATGTAGTTCCTACAAATATGGAATAGCCCAAATGAAGTATAAGTACATAAACCCATAACTCTATATGGTCCATACTAGTAGTGATATCACAAAAACTGAAGAACAAAGCTACCTCTTTGACATCCTAATTGATATGTTTCTTGGCGAGCGCTTGGCGCTGGATTGGGTCCATCCCCCACGATACTGGCCTCCCAGTGTTGCCAAGGAGCACTCGGCCATTACAAGAGAATCCCCAGGTCTTGATCAAAACAACAAAAACGCAAAGAAGGGGAAACAAGCATGCCTCCTCCACAACAAAGCAAGGATAATAATCTTAGGGACAACAACACAACAAAGAAAGAGCATCTCAGTCGACATGCCCGGAGCCAAGAACTGTTCCATTTCTCGCTAGCTGCAAGCTGGGCACTGCCGGCGGCATCTAAGTCCCCGATTTCTCCATCTAATAATCCCAAATCCCAACAGGTCTTCCACATCACATCACACCACACCAGCGGATAAAAAAAACCACATACATTTGCAGACTACTAAGCAAAAACAAGAATCCTAAGGGAAATATCCACTAAACAAGGCGCAATGATCAAAAGGCTTCTTAGAGAAATGAAACAAACAAATCCTAAGTTTTTTTTAGGTTGATAGAAAACCAGTGCCAAGAAAACAAGGGGGGAAACTAAGAAAAAAGGATAATCAACTTATGGGGGAGGAAGAGGCAGCACAAGACTCCAACCGCAGGTTGCGGGTTCAGGATCTGCCTCGCAGGATCAGCCCAGCCTAGAACTGATTCCTGGCAGGAGCAGTCGATGATTCTAATGGTGCCCACTAATTTATCCCTCGAATTATGCCTCGTTTTTACTGAAGCGGCAATAGTACTAGCACAACAGCGACTTGTTTATGCAAACATCAAAACTGAGAGGGAGAACTGAGTGCCCTCGGTCTACTGAATCGTCGCTGAAACGTGGAGCCGGCATGCTGCTGAGAGAGGGGTGGGGGGTCTACGCTCCAAAGGCGGTGGGGTCGCGTCCACGCCAGGATGAGGAAACGTTATCGGTGACGGTGATGACGAGGAGTGAGTCTATTTCTATGGACATGGGCGCCGACATGGGCCTTCTTTGCTTTTTCCTTCTGCTTTGGGATTATTCCTTGGCTGACAGCAATAGCCTCATCATGAAATCACTAATTAATTAAGGCAACTAAAGACTGCTTATGGGGAAAGGTAGAACAAACATGTCTTCTCAGCAGGAGTCATTCGAGCAGCGCCAGTTTACTCCATGTCCTACTTCAAACTTCCCTGAGGGATCTGTGAGCAACTAAACATGTTGATTAGGAAATTTTGATGGGGAATCGAAGATGGCCAAAGAAATCCTAGTTGGATATCATGGAAGAAGATGACGCAACCCAAAGGGATGGGGGCCCTGGTTTCAAGGACACTGACTTTTTCAATTTCTCTTAGCTGGCAAGGCAAGCATGGCGCATCCTGTAAAATCAGAAACTTTGAGCGCCGGAGTTCTAAGGCATTAAACTTTTCATCAACTACTATTTTAGAAGCTCTTCTTGGGAATCACCCATCTGAGATCTGGGGACCGATAATTGAAGGGAGAGATGTGTTGAATCAAGGGTTGATAGAAATATTTTGTAATGGGGAATCAACGGATGTTTGGAACCACAATTGACTACCAAGGCGATAGATGATGAGGCTTTGCGAGTGTGTTTCACAAAACCCTTCTCATCTTGTGTCAGAGTTGATGAACCATACATCAACAACAAGGAGCAGGGATTGCCTAGAGAAGGTTTTTGTACCCTTGAATGTTCTGGTTATAAAGGGTATCCCGCTATGTACAAGAAATGTGGAGGATCAGTGGGCGTGGAAATTTCGAGAAAATGGCTTATTCACGGTCCGCTCAGCCTATAAGATGTTGGTGTCTACCAGGACCAGAAGAGAGGTCTGGCTCGATGAGAATGCTAGGTCTTCACTCTGGGACATGATGAATCTTCATGGAAGTTGTTATGGCGGATGCAACTATCAGGAAAGATAAGGATGTTTTTGTGGAGGCTGACTAAACATTCGCTACTAATGCAAGATGTTCGTTGCCACCGTAACGTGGCTGATACAAGTGCATGTGGGCTCTGTGGCTCCGAGGACTCATGGAGACACTCGTTGATAGAGTGTTCGATGGCACGAAGCTTGTGGGCGATAGTCTAGGATGACCTACTAGAGCATATGATATCAATCAAAGAACCAGGCGCTAAACATTGGCTGTTTACAATGATTGAATCTCTTCCACACGATGCATTTGTGCGATTAGCAGTGACTCTATGGTTCATATGGTGGGCAGGAAGGAAGGCGATTCATGAAGAGGAATTCCAGAATCCACTCTCTGACAAACTGTTTGTCAACCGATTCATATCGGATCTTGGAAAGATTATTGTGGAAACTGTAAGTGTGGGTTCTAACGTGCCATGTAGAAACCCTATAACTCACATGAAATCACTTCTGGCTATGCTAAGATACATGTGGGTGATGGGCTTGCAAGATCAGGAGTTGGAGGTGTAGCAGGAGTGGTATGCCGAGACTCGGTTGGAAATTATATGGGATCTTCGACTTTGGTAGTGCATGGAGTCCAAGATGCTGCAGCTCTAGAAGTGATTGCATGTAGGGTGGGTTTATGCCTTGCAAATGATCTTCTCCTACATAATATTGTGATTACGACCGATTCGAAGCAAATCACAATCGAAATTAAGCAACGAGCACTTGAGTACAATTACAAGTTTTGTTTTGAGGGAAGAGCATCAAATTGTGAAGCACATTCTCTAGCAAAATTCTCTCATTATTTAGGTCAAGGACGCCATATTTGGCCTCACCAGCTCCATGACCCGGTTTGTATTCCTACTTTTGTAAACTTTGAGTAATAAAATGTGAGCTTTCTAAAAAATAAATAAATAAGGGGTGCCTCTTGAAAAGTTCACACTCATCTCCTCTAGATGCAAACATGTCACTCATGGTAAATAAGGAGTTTTGTTGAGATGTTTCTAGCATGAGTTGGTATGTTTGTGTTTTTTCACAGATTCACTTTTAAAACACTTAATCTCTTGAACCATGCGTCTAAATATCAAGTAATTCTCACTGTTGCATTTCTTATGTCGAGATCTTCAAAACTAGATCACATGTTGATAAGTTTTGACGAACTCCTTTTTCACACAATTATGTGCTCCCAACGACTAATAACTTGTATTCTCAAACTACAATGACATGTGCTTCAAGTAACAAACATGTGCTTCCGTGGGGACATGCTTCACGCGATAGCACAACAACGCGTTACCTTTTTATGGAAGCACAGTCGGTCTTACATGTGAGAAGCACAATTACGCTTCATGCGAAAACCAGAAAAAAGGAAACCAAAAAGAGGATAACTGAAGAAAAAAAGGGACCGGAAAAAGGAAAACCTAAAAGAAAGAAATAAAAGAACCAAACACAAAGACACAAACAACTAAAGGAAAATAATATGAAAGGAGACCGAAAACCTGAAAAGTGATAAAAACAGAAATCAAGAAAAAAATTCAGAAACCAAACAAATCGGGAAACGAAAAAAATCAAAATAGAGAAAACAATAAGCAAGAAATTAAAAATAAAAAACCAAATTAATCATGAAACGACAAAAATCAAAATAGAGAAATCAGGAAAAAATCAAAAATAAAAAAACGCATAGAAACAGAACTGTGCTTCACACCGATGCATATTCTGTTTCATTTTTTTGGAAGCACAATTATACTTCACGTGGAAGCACATCAGTGTTTCACTTTTGCGTAGCACAAAAGTACAATTATGCTTCACTAGGAAGCACAAAGGTCTCACACGGGACATGGAAAGCACATGCTCCTCCCGTACGTAAATTGTAGATTTTTTTCAAAGAAACCGAAAAAAGAAAAACATAGAAAAAACCAAGCAAAAAAACCATAAAAAACAAGCGCAATGCCCCCCCCCCCCCCCCGCCGCTGGTTCGCCTAGCGTGCAACACATGGCGGTGGCTAGGCGCACCACTAGGCACACTCGCAGCCCACCAAACCACCGACTATAGGAGCCTTCCAAGGGACCCCCTGATGAGGTGCCCTCAGCTTAGCGTCATCCCGATTTGGGCTGGACAACCACTCATGTGGGCTTTTGATGCGTGTGTGTGTGGTTAGATCAGTTCGGGCTACTGAGCGAGACACACCAAGCCCATGTAACTGCTCCATGATTGTCGGTGCTAAAACTAGTAGATCTCAGGTTGGGGGTCTCAAGTTTGTTGATCTGAGCTAGATGGTAATAGGATAAAGTAGGGACATGGTGTTTACCCAGGTTCAGGCCCTCTTGAAGAAGTAAAACCCTATGTTCTGATTCTGATATATTATATATGATGGGGTACAGAGTACAGTATGATCTACCTCGAGATCATATGAAGGAGTTCAAAGCTCTAGACCTTGCAATCGTGCCTCTACAGACTAAACCCCATGACTTATATAGGTACCATGGGTATATAGGGTTTATCACATGGTCGGTTGCAATCTAGGGATAAGCATGTCGATCATTCAAATATGCCTTGAAGTGTATGCCAAGTCTTCAGAGATCTTCATCTTGATTATGCCGAGGGCCTGCATGGCCCATTCATCAGTCATTGGTGGGTCCTTGGCCCGGCCCATCATTGGTGGGCCGACATGGTAAGCACGCCCTAGTCCAGGACACCAACGGTAGGCCCTGAACTAGTCTTCATGCCAAGGACATCAGGCATCTTCTTCAGGATAATTTCACAATTTTGAGTCTCTGGCTTTGTAGACAAGTTCCATCCTCCACGTCGGCCCTTGATTTTCGAGGATATGCTCGTCTCCAGGTCTTCTTAGCCTTCCTGATCGCAGCCATGCATTTTACATGATAATCGAAATAATATGAGGTATTCTTTAACAAGCCCCCCCCCTCGGTGCACTTTATCATCTAGTAGGGCCGAGGTAACTTTTTAGCTTAGTCGCGAAGGCTGTCCAGGAGAGGCTTGACCAGGTCCAACCCTGATAGTTTTTTCGGCCGAGAAACGAAGCACCGTCTGCCGCGGTAAAGTCAAACCATCTCGTCAGTAGTCATTATGAGGTATATCGTGGCCCAAGGCTGTTTCCGTTGGCACGTCCTGTCAATAAAGAGATCGTGCTTCTGGATTTTTAGCGGTGTCATCAATGCACACGCCTTAATCTTCGTGCGCATGGACTGAGCTGCGCATCGGGAAGTGACAATATGTTCCCTATGGTGAGGCAAACCCTGGTCTTTCACTTGTCCTATAAAAAGGGGGAGCCAGTAAATCGATTTTACCCACACTCTCATCTCCTTCTCCAGCACGCGGAACCAACCACAAGCTCAAGTGCCTCGAGATCCACTTCTAGAACATGATCTTCTATGCTCTGCATGAGATGTCAGGCACATGGAAGGGTAGCGAGGCCAAGGCTTCCGGCAAAGGAGGTGTAATGGTAGCGCTCCATCGTCACCAGTGGCAAGCTCAAAGCTGACAGGTATCTCGCTACCACGGTCCTGTGTCGATCTATGATACGTCTCCAATGTATGTATAATTTTTTATTGTTCCATGCTATTATATTATCAATTTTGGATGTTTTATATGCATTAATATGCTATTTTATATTATTTTTGGGACTAACCTATTAACCTAGAGCCTAGTGCCAGTTTCTATTTTTTACTTATCTTTGAGTTTCACACAAAAGGAATACCAAACGGAGTCCAAACGGAATAAAACCTTCGCGATGATTTTTCTTGGACCAGAAGACACCGAGAAGACTTGGAGATCAAGTCAGAAGAGCCACGAGGCGGCCACAAGGGGGGAGGGCGCGCCCAGGGGGGGTAGTGCGCGCCCTCCTGCCTTGTGGGCCTCTCGTGACTCCCCTGACCTAATTCTTCGTCCTATATATTCACATATATTCCCAAACCACCAGAAGTATCACTACAAAAACAGACACATCCATGACATTTTGGGCCGAACGAAATTTTTTCTGTCATGCTTATGACACTTCTATGACGATAATTGTGACAAAACCCGGTATCATCATAGATGTGGTGGGCTCCTACTTCTATGACAAAAAATCATGACAGAAAATGGGCTTTTTGTCCTAGGTGGGCCGGAGACGCAGCTGCATGACATTCTTTGGGCCGTCCATGACGGAAAAAACCATGGTAGAAGTGAGGGCGAGAAAAATATCGGGGAGTTCCCGGCTACGATGGGTGGTCGGGGGCCGAGTGATGCGCGTTTCTCTCGTACACGTACGCGCGTGGGTGCGAGGCATTGGGATCTAGCTGAACCCGAGCGAGGCGTTCCCCTGCTGAACCCGAGCGATTGCACTGCAGGCTACGCATTACTAAACCCGAGCGATTGATCGATCTGGCTGTTAACTGAACCCGATCGAGCGATTCCTTCGCTACTGCTACTAACTGATACCGATCGATGCTGCCTCTTGATAAACAGTGAGCGCTGTTGGGGGGGGGGGTTGGATGAATAGTCCCCGGTGGGGGTGGATGAACAGGACCCCGTGCTAGTAGAGGGCGTTGCCACTGGATGAACAGGACCCCGATCATCGAGCCGGTTGGGGGTGGATGAACAGGACCCCGTGGAGCGATGGATGAACAGGACCCCATGGAGGGCTGGTTGAACAATAGACAATGGATGGCTGGATCAACAGTAGCCCGTGGAGGGGTGATTGAACAAGACCCCATGGAGAGGGCTGGTTGAACGGTAGCCGGTGGAGGAGCAGTGGAGGTTGGATGAACAGGAGCCCATGGATGAACATGTTGGGAATCGTAGCATAATTTTAAAATTTTCCTACGCTCACCAAGATGCATCTATGGAGTATACTGGCAACGAGGGGAAAGGAGTGCATCTACATACCCTTGTAGATCACGAGCGGAAGCGTTCCAATGAACGTGGATGACGGAGTCGTACTCGCTGTGATCCAAATCACCTATGACCGAGTGCCGAACGGACGGCACCTCCGCGTTCAACACACGTACGGTGCAGCGACGTCTCCTCCTTCTTGATCCAGCAAGGGGGAAGGAGAGGTTGATGGAGATCCAGCAGCACGACGGCGTGGTGGTGGATGTAGCGGGTCTCGGCAGGGCTTCGCCGAGCTTCTGCGAGAGGGAGAGGGTAGCAGGGGAGGAGGGAGGCGCCCAAGGCTGTGTTGTTGCTGCCCTCCCTCCCCCCTTTATATAGGCCCCCTGGGAGGGGGGGGCGTCGGCCACAACCCATCTAGGGCAAGGGGCGGCGGCCAAGGGGGGTGCCTTGCCCCCCAAGGCAAGTGGGAAGCCCCCCCACCCTAGGGTTTGCAACCCTAGGCGCATGGGGGGAGGCCCATGGGGGGGCGCCCAGCCCACTAGGGGCTGGTTCCCTTCCCACTTCAGCCCACGGGGCCTTCCGGGATAGGTGGCCCCACCCGGTGGACCCCCGGGACCCTTCCGGTGGTCCCGGTACAATACCGGTAACCCCCGAAACTTTCCCGGTGGCCGAAACTTGACTTCCTGTATATAATTCTTCACCTCCGGACCATTCCGGAACCTCTCGTGACGTCTGGGATCTCATCCGGGACTCCGAACAACTTTCGGGTTTCCGCATACACATATCTCTACAACCCTAGCGTCACCGAACCTTAAGTGTGTAGACCCTACGGGTTCGGGAGACATGCAGACATGGCCGAGACGCCTCTCCGGTCAATAACCAACAGCGGGATCTGGATACCCATGTTGGCTCCCACATGTTCCACGATGATCTCATCGGATGAACCACGGTGTCGAGGATTCAATCAATCCCGTATGCAATTCCCTTTGTCAATCGGTATGTTACTTGCCCGAGATTCGATCGTCGGTATCCCAATACCTTGTTCAATCTCGTTACCGGCAAGTCTCTTTACTCGTACCGCAATGCATGATCCCGTGACTAACGCCTTAGTCACATAGAGCTCATTATGATGATGCATTACCGAGTGTGCCCAGAGATACCTCTCCGTCAGACAGAGTGACAAATCCCAGTCTCGATCCGTGCCAACCCAACAGACTCTTTCGGAGATACCCGTAGTGCACCTTTATAGTCACCCAGTTACGTTGTGACGTTTGGCACACCCAAAGCACTCCTACAGTATCCGGGAGTTGCACAATCTCATGGTCTAAGGAAAAGATACTTGACATTGGAAAAGCTCTAGCAAACGAAACTACACGATCTTTTATGCTATGCTTAGGATTGGGTCTTGTCCATCACATCATTCTCCTAATGATGTGATCCCGTTATCAATGACATCCAATGTCCATAGTCAGGAAACCATGACTATCTGTTGATCAACGAGCTAGTCAACTAGAGGCTTACTAGGGACACGTTGTGGTCTATGTATTCACACATGTATTACGATTTCCGGACAATACAATTATAGCATGAACAATAGACAATTACCATGAACAAAGAAATATAATAATAACCATTTATCATTGCCTCTAGGGCATATTTCCAACAGAACAGTGGCTGGTGGAGGCAGGAGGGGAGACGCTGTGGATGAACAGTCGTAGGTGGAGGTTGGAGGAGATCGACGGTGGATGAACAGTAGCCCGTGGAGGCAATCGATGGTGGAGATGAACAGTATCCTGTGGAGCCCCGTTTTGCGGTACGCCACACCCCTCCCGATGAACAGGACCCCCGTTTCGACCGTAGCGCTCCAACACAAGTTAGTTTCCTCTGTTTTGCGGTACGCCACACCCCTCCCGATCAACAGGACCCCATTTCGACCGTAGGAGGTCCAAGAAAAGTCTGTTTCCTCCATTTTGCGGTACGCCAGACCCCTCCCGATGAACAGGATCCCGTTTCGACCGTGGACGGTCGAACACAAGGCTGTTGCCTTCGTTCTGTGGTACGCCAGGCCTCGTTTCGATCGGCTTTCCGTCCAAGCCAGTTGGCTCCTGATGAACACGACGGAGTTTCTCCGTTCCGACCCAACCATGTACACGAGCCCTAGCCGTACGTATGCGTGAGTAGTCATTCGAGACCCCGCCCGTATGTACGTACGTGGTCGTATTTACTTTCTTGCACCCTGGTTGTACGTACGTGTACATGCTACACGCGCCTCTTCTATGACACGTGCCCTTCCTTACACGGCCACGGTTCATCGCTGCAGCCTACAGACAGACCGATCGACCAGTATGAACGTACACATTCGCGACCAGAATGACAACGCTAGATACGCTTCGACCAGGTGGGTCCCGACTGGCAGGCACTTCCTTGCGTGCGAAGATGTACCTGGTGGGTCCCAGCAGTCAGGGGGAAATGGTTTTTTGCAAAATACGGTGGCCCGTCTGGTGGGTCCCTGCTGTCAGGTGGAGGAATCATTATTTTGCGTGTAATAAGGAGGCGCTTCTTTGCGGCAGTGGATGCCCACACGGAGAGGAGTACGAGGGTTCACCCGGTTCAGCTGCGGTGTGAGGCTGCCGTCGCCGCAGGGCCACAGGAGGCAAGAGCACGCGGTGGTTTGGATGACTGGAGCAAGAAAATTAGTGGTTGAAGAAGCAGGACGAATGTTGGATGTTAACAATCCAACGGTCACTGGTGATAGAATCATTTGTTGACTAAGTTGACAATGCCCTCCATCCGTGTCAACTTAGTAGGCCCACAAGTCAGCCTCCCACTATGGTGGGTCTCAGCTAGGTATTCATTTTTGTGTGCGTAATAAGGAGGCACTTCCTTGCATGCGAAGATATAGCTGGTGGGTCCGAGCTGTCAGCGGGAGTATTCATTCTTTTTGGCGTAATAAGGAGGTACTTGCTTGCGTGCGGCCATGGACCATGTGGGTCCCAACTATCAGCCTCTCCATGTACATCCCTCTTTCGATGTTGTCGTTTGTTGACAACATTGACCACGCTGTGCCGAGAAAACCAGCGCGATGGACGACGGCGAGACCCAGGAAGGGAATGACCCGGAGAAGGTGAAGCCACAATAGTGGAGGGATGTGGGTGAGTAGAGAGATGGCCTGGCCAGCGGTGGCAGTAGTTGGGGGCGGTGAGGCCTGCCCGGCAGCACAGCCGGCCACGGGAGGCGGGAGCAGGCGGTCCCACCGGCGCTGGATTTGGCGGCTGGAGCAAGAAGATCAGAGATTGAAGAAACACGACGGCCGTCGGATGTCATCCAACGGTTACGTCTGCTAGAATCGTTTGTTGACGTATATAATAAGTAAAAAAGTCTTGCATACGCGTCAACTTAATAGGCCCACAAGTGAGACCATTCTCTATTTTTTTAATAATTTATATATAGCTCATTGCAACTTCTTATGCAATTTATAGCAGTCCGTTTTTTTGTTGGCCAGGGCCAGGGTTAAAAATTTAAACAAAATTTCACATACTTCTGTGGGTTCCAAACTATTTTTTCTACCGAAATTCAAGCCAGATTTAAAGTACTTTGAAGATATATTTAAATGAGGTTAAAGCCTAGTGAAATTGGAATCTGAAAATGTGAAAAAATTCAGAAATTATAAAGTAATTGCCAATTTGTCATCTGTTTTTATATTTACAACCCATTTCATATTACTTTCAAGATTTGCAGGCGTCTTGAAAGAGTTCCAACCCATCAAGGCGTAGAAAAATAAGTAGGCTTGGATTGGGTATTCTTAAGGAAAAATAAATCGGGCTCATTTTCACAAAGGAAAAATAGCTGGGCTGGTCATATGCTGAACATAAAATATAAGCCTGGGCTAGACGGGCCACAACCCAGTCGAAACCCTGCTCCGTCTCAACAATAACAAAAAAATACTGCTCGAGCAGCTACGTCCCAGGTGTCATCCGATCTTGTGCTGTTCTCTTGTCTATTGACTATATACGCTCACAATGTCGTGGGTCCCAGATGTGAGGAAAACCACTAGGAGGTTCATTTTCCATACGCTGACAATGGAGTATATATAACAAACAATGAAGAACTTCCTTGCGTCTAGCCATGGACATGGTGGGCCCCCTCTGTCATCCTCTCCATGTACAGTCCTCTGTCAATATCTGTTGTTTGTTGACCATGTTGATAATGCGAGAGGGCGGCGCCGCGGCGAGCACACCAAACCGCGCAAGGATTATGGCGAGGCCTCGGACGTCGGTGTTCATGATTTAGTAGACGGTGGGGCGGTGATGCGTGCACTGAGGCACAGCCAGCCGTGGGAGGCGGAAGCAGGCGGCCCCGCCAGCGCTGGTTTGGGTTTGGCGGCTGGAGGAAGATAGGACTAAAGAGACACGACAGACTGTAAAAGCAGCAGGAGTACTTAACAACCTTAACTGAAACCAGCAGGGGCACTTAACAACCATAGCTGAAAGCAGTATGTGTACTTATACAGGTTCAACTGTACAAAGCATGCCTCGAACAGTGCTACTTTGCCTATAGTTAACAAAGGGTGAGGCCGTCAAGCCCCAGGAAAAGGCCCATGCGCCACCCCACGCATCCACAACCTTCTGAAAGCGGCTTCATCTCGCAATGTGGTCAATAAATAGGATATTCGCTTTAGAGCCATGGAAAAGCAGGAACATAATCTTCTATCATATTCTCCATGATGGGCAGGCCTTCATTATTTGAGACCACCCATGAATAAGTATCTTTTCACCTCCAAGGGGAATGGAGTAGGTCGACATAAACATCATGTTGTGACCAAGCGCACGTTTGACCCGACCATGGTTAGGCATCTGTATAGGAACAATAGAACCGGGCAGTTTCTGTTTCAAGAAGATCACAACTGTAAAACTGTGTATAAGAAAGAGTTTATGAACAACATAAATAACATAAAACAGATCGTACCATAATTTTTCTCGACACAGTTGGACCAGTTCAACGAGTGCAGCAGTGGCACACATATCCCACGTGGCCTTACACCATTGAAACGCCCCACAAGGACCTCAAGACGATCAATAAAGTGTAGGAACTTGTGGATGTCATCCCAGTCAACTTCAGTGGCATCAGTAACAGCCGAGTTCTTATAGAATAAAAAACGAGTAGCCTGCTTAACTCAGAAAAACCTAAACGTGCCACCAATTATAAGAAAATATTAGTTAGAAGTAGCATCTTCGTGAGAGATTCGTTGCTACTTCTAAAGTTAAATTGTGATTAGTTAGACAGAATAGGTGGATTAAGAAGTTATCGAGGCAACAAGCAAGAACCAGATACAAAACTAACATGGATGAACAATTGGAACGACGCCGGGGTGGAAGATCGCACTGAAGATGAGACCAGGTTCTGCTATTTCCATCAACATTCGTGCGCCAACTTTCAGTCTGTAACACTTGAGAAAGTTTATCCAAGTTCGGCCTTGAAAAAAGTAGTGATCTTCTTGGTTCATGAACCCAACCCGATGCGGCTGTATCTCCCACGTGCCGAGGCACGACTTGGAGGCATAACCGCCTGGTCGTTTTGTCGCAAGAAGGGTCATCTTCACACAATCCCATGTAATGAACAAGAATGGGATAAAGAGTTGGCTTACAATCGCCACTTCACATAATACATTAATTGAACATACATCATTCAGAGTACACACATAGTCCGACTACGGACAAATACAAACGAAAAGAAGATAACCCCAAATGCTAGATCCCCAATCGTCCCAACTGGGCTCCACTACTGATCATCAGGAAACGAAACGTAGTAACGACCAAGTTCCTCGTCGAACTCCCACTTGAGTTCGGTAGCATCACCTGCACGGGTATCATCGGCACCTGCAACTGTTTTGGTAGTATCTGTGAGTCACGAGAACTCAGCAATCTCAAAACCCGCGAGATCAAGACTATTTAAGCTTATGGATAGGATAAGGTAATGAGGTGGAGCTGTAGCAAGCACTAAGCAAATATGGTGGCTAACATACGCAAATAAGAGCGAGAAGAGAAGCAACGCAACGGTCGAGAAGCTAGAAGTGATCAAGAAGTGATCCTGAAACTACTTACGTTCATACATCACCCAAACCGTGTTCACTTCCCGGACTTCGCCGAAAAGAGACCATCACGGCTACACACGCGGTTGATGCATTTTAGTTAAGTCAAGTGTCAAGTTCTCTACAACCGGACATTAACAAATTCCCATCTGCCACATAACCGCGGGCATGGCTTTCGAAAGTTTATACCATGCAGGGGTGTCCCAACTTAGCCCATCACAAGCTCTCACGATCAACGAAGGATATTCCTTCTCCCGGGAAGACCCGATCAGACTCGGAATCCCGGTTACAAGACATTTCGGCAATGATAAAACAAGACCAGCAAGACCGCCCGGATGTGCCGACAAATCCTGATAGGAGCTGCACATATCTCGTTCTCAGGGCACACCGGATAAGCGAAGCGTACAGGTATAACCAGTCCTCGAGTTTCCCCAAGGTGGCCCCACACGGTGCTCTGGTTTGGACCAACACTCAGAGGAGCATTGACCCGAGGGGGGCTAAAATAAAGATGACCCTCGAGAGGGCGACTCCCTAGGGAAAATAAATATAGGTAGTGGGTAGGCAAATGGAAAAGCCAATGTTGGGCCTTGCTGGAGGAGTTTTGTTCAAAGCAAACTGTCAAGGGGGTCCCATAACCCCAACCGCGTAAGGAACGCAAAATCAAGGAACATAACATCGGTATGAAGGAAACTAGGGCGGCAAGAGTGGAACAAAACACCAGGCATAAGGCTGAGCCTTCCACCCTTTACCAAGTATATAGATGCATTAAATTAAATAAGAGATATTGTGATATCCCAAAATATCCATGTTCCAACATGTAACCAACTTCATCTTCACCTGCAACTAGCAATGCTATAAGAGGGGGCTGAGCAAAATCCGTAACTTAGCCAAACAACGGTTTGCTAGGAAGGATGGTTAGAGGCTTGACATGGCAACATGGGAGGCATGATAAACAAGTGGTAGGTAGCGCAACATAGCGATAGAGCAAACAACTAGCAAGCAGAGATAGAAGTGATATCGAGGGCAATGGTCATCTTGCCTGAGATCCCGCAAGGAAGAAGAATGAGTCCATGAAGAAGACAAACGGACGTAGTCGAACGAATCCTCACAAACGCAACGTTACCGGAACTATCAAGAAGAAGCACCACCGGAAAGAAGCAAAGAACATGGTAAACAACCATCACATCAACATGGCATGATGCATAACCAAGTATGATGCATGTCCGGTTTAAAGAAGCATGGCATAACAAAGTGCACAAACAAAACTACAAGTTAAGTGGAGCTCAATATGCAACGAGTTGCATATCGACGAAACACCACATGCAAGTATTTAGTTCGCTCTCGTTTATGTACCCAACAATATTAAATGTTTTTAAACATGGCAAGAGGTGAAGCATATGAAATCTACCTATCTAGGCAAGTTTAAATGAGGCCGGAACAACAAACAACAATTCCGGAAAATCCCCATAAGTAATATTCGAATTTGGTACTGTTCTGCCCTAAAGCATATTTTAGTGTCGTTAAACAGGGAAATAGAGCGCACCATGTTAATCTATGCATTTTTCTAGACAATTTACATATATAGTTTATTTAATTCGGAGCTACGGCTATTAAGTTATGAAATAAACCATTTTAACATGTCATTCATGCAAAATAATGCAAACAGCAAGTTTAAACATTTTAAACATGGATGAATTGCAGATTATGAAAGTAGAGGAAAATCTGAGCATTTTGCATATATGACATAATCTATTTGGATGCATGGATAGTTAGGTATGGACAATTCAAAATGATGGCATTTCTGTAAATATGCATGCACTTGAAAATGCTAAAATCACACAGTAGACAAAAATACATACGCGAGCCAGAAGCAACATAGTGCAGCGGCCCAGAACTGGAATCGGGCCCAATCGGCTATGGGTGTGTGCGTGTGAGAGTATAGGAAAATCTGAGCATTTTACATATATGACATGATCTATTTGTATGCATGGATATTTAGCTACGGACAATTCAAAATGATGGCATTTATGTAAATATGCACGCACTGGAAAAATGCTAAAATCACACAGTAGAAAAAAACACATACGCGGGCCAGAAGCAACATAGTGCAGCGCCCAGAACTTGAATCAGGCCCAACCGGCTATGGGTGTGTGCGTGCAAGAGTAAAGGAAAAACAGAGCCAAAACTGGGGCGCCTGGGACTCGAACCCCAGACCCCTCGGATGGATAGTGGCTGCGCCAGCCACTGGGCTAGCTATGTGTTCGTGATGCCAAAGGAGATCGGTAGAAGATAAGGCATATGCACATCGTGACCAGGACCAAAACTGAAGCGTGCGCACAGGGACTCGCCGGCGACGGGAGCCAGCAGCAACCCCTGCTGTGGTTGCAGAGTACCGCACTACAAGAAATGTCAACTTGCGGCCACCACTATTGGTCACTGAAAGGTCATTGTTTTTCATTTGCGACCTTTTTTTGACCAAAAACAGAAGGTCAAAAGCTGGCGGTCGTAAACTGAAATTAACGGCCTTCTCTGTGATATGTAAAAGGTCGTTGGTTCTTCGACCAAAATTTTGGTCACTAGCAGCCTCCCCAAGCCACGTAGGATCCAGCATGGCAAGCTGACGTGGATAAGATTCAGCCCGGTCCGATTAGGTGTCTATATGGGCCGAGCCCATTAATTCAGCCTTTTTAATATATATTTTTCTGTTAATTTTCGCTAGCTACATGGGCCTGACCCAACAATTTGGCCTTTTTAATTTCTTTGCACATCCCTTTTAACGACAGATTTTTTCCTGTATTTTTCTGGGCCATTTCTTTGCTGGGCCTCTCAAGTTTTCTCCTCAGAAATAATTGTTCAATATATCTTGGGCTGGCCCGAAATAATTGATCTAGTCCAACTTTTTTTATTATGCCATTGACATTACAACACATCACACTACAAGCTATCTTGGGCCTAGCCCAGTTCCGATACATTTTCAAAGCAACATGAAATGTTATAGGAGCCCAAAATATCTTTTCATGCATTCGTTCTAGCAGTACATATCTTTACATCCAAGGTACCAGTAAGTGCCAAACAAAACTATTCTACAGAAAAGAAAAGAAAATAGATGACAAGACATCACAGAAGTTCCTATTGTCCTGCTCCTTCAACATTTGAAAACCTTCACCTGGCAGTAGATCAATCATGAGTGAGAAACAATACATCAGCAAAACAATACAGAAACCATACGGTTGATTATTCAGAGAAGTTAAACTAAGTGCAGGTCACCCAAAGCTGAATTTCTTGCAATCCAAACAACACAAATAGCAGGGAGATGGTTGCATAGATACAAATCCATGTGGTAGCAGAAAAATTGGCCAATCTGGACCGCATCTTCTCTGTTTGGTACTAACTAAATAAAAAATGGACTTTTTCATACAAATCCCTCTTGAATTCCTTGACACAACCAGGATTTGCATCAAATATTCCTTAATATAGTGACATTAGTAAGCAGAGAAAGAGGGGAAGGGAGATGGGGATGCTACCTACCTTGTCCTGAAGTTCCAACCACCAGACCAAAGAGAAGTTGCTCCTCGTCTTCTTTCCTTAGCCCCAAATTCGCCTGCAATAACCAGAATTCCGGTCAGGGTAAATTCTCAGGTCAAGGTAACCCATCTCGCCAGAAAGACACTTCCAGGGGTGCGTCCGAGCGGGTGCAGATCATGGCAATCACTTGTCATAGCTGAAGGAATATCAGTTTGCAAGGAAATCACTGAAGCAGTAAAACACTAAACACCAGGCTTATAATTGTCAAGCTACTTTAGGCTCCTCATCCGTCTGACAAGTGCAAGCAATTTCTTTTTTCACAGACAATGGCATCCCTCAATGTATATAACTACATAATTAACAAAAACTACGTAGTTGGGTCATTGCATCAACCAGCAATCTGATCTCACAAGCCCCACCCAGGTGGTGGACTGGTGGTAGTACAATAGCTAGAGGGCGCATCACTCACCGGTTGAAAAGCTCGACCCGGTACTCCATCTCCTTCTCCGCCATCCCGAACATCTGCATGGCGCAACCACCACCATCAATTAACCTCAATCACAAGCTCAAAATCGAAGAGGAAGGCATATATACACAAAAAAGAACATGAAAATTCTAGAAAAAGGCGACTTATAGCTGCCAGGCAGCAACTTGAGAATGAATGATTAATATCCTAGAAGTTGTAAACTGGAAGCCAGAGAAGCTACTAATCAGGTTAGTTTCATGTTCTGAAACTGAATGCATGGGGTCGAGTTTCAGTATTCTGTGTGAATTAGTCATATGATGTACATGTAGTTACGCAATGATTTTGCTCATGTTAGATAGCATGTACTTCTATACGAGAGAAAGAAGGATTGCTATAAAATCTACTGCATTTTATTGTGCAATGATTCATGGCTTTCAAGCCAAATGATCAATCTTATGGCCACATTCATGGCATAGTTTGTTAAAACGATCTCATATTGTGCACAAGGGTGCATCTTGGAATTCCAAACAATGTTGCCTAAGGGAGTTTTCATTTTCTTTGCACGGAAAATTCATTTTCCATTTTTCGAGTGCCCAAAATGAGGTTTTTTTGTGAAGGAACTACCAAATAATTGTTGCAAAATTGGACAATTCAATTTTATAAAATACTATGCCATGTTTAATACACAATTGACAAAATGGTTGGGTGTAAAAAGTTTTTATCCACCGCTGGTGAAAAAGACAAATTTCCGCCGACTCAGTAGGAAGCGGGTCAAACATGAACTGCAGTTGCCTTATAGTTTGCTCTTTATTTTTTCCAAGAATCATTTCTAGGTACATAAGTATCTATTTAACAATAAATACATGGTTGGGTGGTGATACGTTGAGGTTTGGACGGTGGCCCAGGGCCCCAACTCCAAAGCGCATAGACTCGCATGCCCGTCGCGTGGTCACCGCGTGACCGTGGCGTTGCCATGCGTTCTGGGAAGCCTAGGCATGTCTAGTAGGTTTGGCACTCCCCAGGTACATGCTTGGAAGAAAATAACAATAGAAGAATCTCACGAGGAGACCGAACAATGCTCAAACATGAATTAGCACCCAAGTGTTTGATTAGTGGTATGGGAAATGCACATGGCCAATGGGCCTGAGTTTTGGCCGAGGATGATCATCTACTAAGGACACTATCTTGGAAAATTTGCATCTCAAATGGAGGAGCCTAGGTGTCACTTGCTTTGCAACATACCACATTGGACAAAAATATGAATGTTGAAGCCACACTCACATGTATTGTTAGATGGGGCTCAAATTTTGTGGAGAGCTATGATTTGGGAATATAGAAGATGTGGCAAAAATTCAGCTCATTAGGATATGCCTTGCTAGTACTTCCTTCACAACAGTTCGAGTTAAACAAAAACTTTGGAAATTTGCCGAGGACGATTTACCACGCAAATGGAGTTGAATATTGTCATGAGGCAATGATTTGGATAGTAAAGAATGCCCAATTTTTTTAGGAATTTTGGGAATGACAGAAATATAGGTTGCTTCACAACCTAGGGCAAAAATTGATAGATGGACATGACACATAGGCAAAACTGATGAGGTGGCGCCTAGTCATAGAAATAAGTACCAATGCATCCACGTTCACAACCTCATGACCATTTATATTGGTCGTAATCAGGTAGAAATAAGGTGATTGGCCACTCTTGTCTGCTTTGTGACCATTTGGTGTAAGCAATTTCAGGGTTTGAGCCCTTCCAAGCGAAATGGCCATGGATTTACGACCAATTCAGCTGGGGTCACTAAGAGAAGGTCACAAGTTGACATATTTCTTGTAGTGCCGGCGGGGGTGCGGAAACGTGCCAGGGTGCGTGTGGTGAAGCAACGACCCGAGGGTGTAGGTGTGGATGCGCAAGGCAGGGACTAATGGCTGCTGCTCGCCGGTGTCGTGTGCGTCCTGAAGCAGAGAGAAACAGAGGAGGTGGCGATGTGCACAGAAAGCGGTGGAGGAGCTCGTCGGAGCTGATCCGGCAACCAAAAAAACATGCGATGGAGGGCGCAGATGGAAGCTACGCAACGGGGTGAACCCATTCATACGAAGCATGCAACAGGAAGTGGACGGATTCCTCGCTGACGATGGGGTTCCGCGGTGGTGCGCCTCGGGCTGCTACGGTGGATCGGCTAGAGCAGGCAAACGAGAGGATTCTCGAACAAGAACGCATCTACAAGACCCTGCTGGCCTAAAAGTGCCAACACCCGAGCAGAGGGTCACCGAAACTTCGCCGGAGACCATGACATGGCCGAAGTGCCTCGGGCTCCGGTCGATTCATGCGAGACAGGGAGGAAACGAGGGGGAGAGGTGGTGCGTGGGAAGAGCGTGCTCACCACAGGCATGCGGTGCGCCTGGATTGACGAGAGCGGCGGCCGTTGGGGAAGAAGAGGATGTCAGCGACGCCGTCTTGACGTCCCCGCGTCGCCGTGGTGGTCGCAAGCGACAAAGTAGAGGACGTCTAACTTGTTTTTGCAGGGCATGATGTGATGTGATATGGTCAAGACATGATGCTAAATTTTATTGTATGAGATGATCATGTTTTGTAACCGAGTTATCGGCAACTGGCAGGAGCCATATGGTTGTCGCTTTATTGTATGAAATGCAATCGCCATGTAATTGCTTTACTTTATCACTAAACGGTAGCGATAGTCATAGAAGCAATAGTTGGCGAGACGACAACGATGCTACGATGGAGATCAAGGTGTCGCACCGGTGACGATGATGATCATGACGGTGCTTTGGAGATGGAAATCAAAGGCACAAGATGATGATGGCCATATCATATCACTTATATTGATTGCATGTGATGTTTATCTTTTATGCATCTTATTTTGCTTAGATCGACGGTAGCATTATAAGATGATCTCTCACTAAATTTCAAGGTATAAGTGTTCTCCCTGAGTATGCACCGTTGCGACAGTTCTTTGTGCTGAGACACCACGTGATGATCGGGTGTGATAAGCTCTACGTTCACATACAACGGGTGCAAGCCAGTTTTGCACACACAGAATACTCGGGTTAAACTTGACGAGCCTAGCATATGCAGATATGGCCTCGGAACACTGGAGACCAAAAGGTCGAGCGTGAATCATATAGGAGATATGATCAACATAGTGATGTTCACCATTGAAAACTACTCATCTCACGTGACGATCGGACATGGTTTAGTTGATATGGATCATGTGATCACTTAGATGATTAGAGGGATGTCTATCTAAGTGGGAGTTCTTAAGTAATATGATTAATTGAACTTTAATTTATCATGAACTTAGTCCTGATAGTATTAGCATATCTATGTTGTAGATCAATAGCTCGCGTTTAGCTCCCCTTTTTTTGGTATGTTCCTAGAGAAAACTAAGTTGAAAGATGTTAGTAGCAATGATGTGGATTGGATCCGTGATCTGAGGATTATCCTCATTGCTGCACAGAAGAATTATGTCCGTGATGCACCGCTAGGTGACAGACCGATTGCAGGAGCAAATGCAGACGTTATGAACGTTTGGCAAGCTCGATATGATGACTACTTGATAGTTTAGTGCACCATGCTTTACATCTTAGAATCGGGGCTTCAAAGACGTTTTTCAAACGCCACGGAGCATATGAGATGTTTCAAGAGTTGAAATTAGTATTTCAGACTCATGCCCATGTCGAAAGGTATGAGACCTTTGACAAGTACTTTGCCTACAAGATGGAGGAGAATATCTCAGCAGGCGAGCATGTGCTCAGAATGTCTGAGTACTACAATCACTTGAATCAAGTGGGAGTTAATCTTCCAGATAAGATAGTGATTGACAGATTTCCCTAGTCACTATCACCAAGTTACTAGAACTTCGTGATGAACTATAATATGCAAGGGATAATGGAAACGATTCCCAAGCTCTTCGTGATGCTGAAATCGACGAAGGTAGAAATCAAGAAAAGCATCAAGTGTTGATGGTTGACAAGACCACTAATTTCAAGAAAAGGGCAAAGGGAAGAAGGGGAACTTCAAAAATAACGGCAAGCAAGTTGTTGCTCCCGTGAAGAAGACCAAAGCTAGACCTAAGCCTGAAACTGAGTGCTTCTACTGCAAAGGAAATGGTCACTGGAAGTGGAACTGCCCTAGATACTTGGCGGATAAGAAGGATGGCAAAGTGAAAAAAGGTATATTGGATATACGTGTTATTGATGTGTAGTTTACTAGTATTTATAGCAACCCCTCGACATTTGATACTGGTTCAGTTGCTAAGAGTAGTAACTTGAAATGGGAGTTGTAGAATGAACAGAAACTAGTTAAGGGCGAAGTGACGATGTGTGTTGGAAGTAGTTCCAAGACTGATATGATCATCATCGCACACTCCCTATACCTTCGGGGTTAGTGTTGAACCTAAATAAGTGTTATTTGGTGTTTGCGTTGAGCATGAATATGATTTGATCATGTTTGTTGCAATACGGTTATTCATTTAAGTTAGAGAATAATTATTGTTCTGTTTATATGAATAAAACCTTCTATGGTCATACACCCAATGAAAATGGTTTGTTGGATCTCGATCGTAGTGATACACATATTCATAATATTGAAGCCAAAAGATGCAAAGTTAATAATGATAGTGCAACTTATTTGTGGCTCTGCTATTTAGGTCATACTGGAGTAAAGCGCATGAAGAAACTCCATACTGATGGGGTTTTGGAATCACTTGATTATGAATCACTTGATGCTTGCGAACCATGCCTTATGGGCAAGATGAATAAGACTCCATTCTCAGGAACAATGGAGCGAGCAACTGACTTATTGGAAATAATACATACTGATGTATGCGATCCAATGAGTGTTGAGGCTCACAGCGGGTATCGTTATTTTCTGACCTTCACAGATGATTATAGAAGATATGGGTATATCTACTTGATGAAACATAAGTCTGAAACATTTGAAAAGTTCATATAATTTCAGAGTGAAGTGGAAAATCATCGTAACAAGAAAATAAAGTTTCTACGATCTGATCGTGGAGGAGAATATTTGAGTTATGAGTTTGGTCTTCATTTGAAACAATGCAGAATAGTTTCGCAACTCACGCCACCTGGAACACCACAACGTAATGGTGTGTCCGAACATCGTAACCGTACTTTATTAGATATGGTGCAATCTATGATGTCTCTTACCGATTTACAACTATCATTTTGGGGTTATGCATTAGAGACAACTGCATTCACGTTAAAAAGGGCACCATCTAAATCCGTTGAGACGACACCATATGAATTGTGGTCTAGCAAGAAACCAAAGTTGTCATTTCTTAAAGTTTTGGGTTGCGATGCTTATGTGGAAAAGTTTCATCCTGATAAGCTCAAACCCAAATCGGAGAAATCTGTCTTCATAGGATACCCAAAGGAGACAGTTGGGTATACCTTCTATCACAGATCCGAAGGCAAGACATTCGTTGCTAAGAATGGATCCTTTCTAGAGAAGGAGTTTCTCTCGAAAGAAGTGAGTGGGAGGAAAGTAGAACTTGATGAGGTAACTATACATGCTCCCTTATTGGAAAGTAGTTCATCACAGAAATATGTTCCTGTGACTCCTATACCAATTAGTGAGGAAGCTAATGATGATGATCATGTAACTTCAGATCAAGTTACTACCGAACTTTGTAGGTCAACCAGAATGAGATCCGCACCAGAGTGATACGGTAATCCTGTTCTAGAGGTCATGTTACTTGACCATGATGAACCTACGAACTATGAGGAAGCAATGATGAGCCCAGATTCCGTCTGAGATGAGATCCATGTATGAGAACAAAGTGTGGACTTTGGTTGACTTGCTCGATGATTGGCAAGCCATAGAAAATAAATGGATCTTCAAGAGGAAGACGGATGCTGACAGTAGTGTTACTATCTACAAAGATAGACTTGTCGAAAATGGTTTTGACAAAGTTCAAGGTGTTGACTATGATCAGATTTTCTCACTCGTAGCGATGCTTAAGTCTGTCCAAATCATGTTAGCAAATTGCCACATTTTATGAAATCTGGCAAATGAATGTCAAAACTGCATTCCTTAATGAATTTCTTAAAGAAGAGTTGTATATGATGCAACCAGAAGGTTTTGTCGATCCTAAAGGTGCTAACAAATGTGCAAGCTCCAGCAATCCATCTATGGACTGGTGCAAGCATCTCGGAGTTGGAATATACGCTTTGATGAGTTGATCAAAGCATATAGTTTTATACAGACTTGCGGTGACGCCTGTATTTACAAGAAAGCGAGTGGGAGCACTACAACATTTCTGATAAGTATATGTGAATGACATATTGTTGATCGGAAATGATGTAGAAATTTCTAGAAAGCATAAAGGAGTTTTTTCAAAGAAAGACCTCGGTGAAGCTGCTTACATATTAAGCATCAAGATCTATAGAAGATAGATCAAAATGCTCGATAAGTTTTTTCAGTGAGTACATACCTTGACAAGTTTTTGAAGTAGTTCAAAATGGAACAGTCATAGAAAGAGTGCTTGCCTGTGTTGCAAGGTGTGAAGTTCAGTAAGACTCAAAACCCGACCACAACAACAGATAGAGGGAGAATGAAAGTCATTCCCTATGCCTCAACCATAGGTTCTATAAAGCACGCCATGCTGTATACCAGACCTATTGTATACCCTGCCCTGAGTTTGGCAAGGGAGTACAATTTTGATCTAGGAGTAGATCACTGGACAGCGGTCAAAGTTATCCTTAGAGGACTAAGGAAATATTTCTCGGTTATGGAGGTGATAAAGAGTTTGTCGTAAAGAGTTACGTCGATGCAAGCTTTGACATCGATCATGACTCTAAGTCACAATCCGGATACATATTGAAAGTGGGAGCAATTAGCTAAAGTAGCTCCGTGGAGAGCATTGCAGACATAGAAATTTGCAAAATACACACGGATCTGAATGTTGCAGACCCATAGACTAAAATTTCTCTCACAGGAAAAACATGATCATACCTTATTACTCTTTGGGTGTTAATCACATTGCAATGTGAACTAGATTATTGACTCTAGTAAACCCTTTGAGTGTTTGGTCACATGGTGATGTGAACTATGGGTGTTAATCACATGATGATGTGGACTATTGGTGTTAAATCACACCGCGATGTGAACTAGATTATTGACTCTAGTGCAAGTGGGAGACTGAAGGAAATATGCCCTAGAGGCAATAATAAAGTTAATATTTATTTCCTTATTTCATGATAAATGTTTATTATTCATCCTAGAATTGTATTAACCGGAAACTTAGTACATGTGTGAATACATAGACAAATAGAGTGTCACTAGTATGCCTCTACTTGACTAGCTCATTGAATCAAAGATGGTTAAGTTTCCTAGCCATAGACATGAGTTGTCATTTAATTAACGGGATCACATCATTAGAGAATGATGTGATTGACTTGACCCATTCCGTTAGCTTAGCACTTGATCGTTTAGTATGTTGCTATTGCTTTCTTCATGACTTATACATGTTCCTATGACTATGAGATTATGCAACTCCCGAATACCGGAGGAACACCTTGTGTGCTATCAAACGTCACAACGTAACTGGGTGATTATAAAGATGCTCTACAGGTGTCTCCGAAGGTGTTTGTTGGGTTGGCATAGATCGAGATTAGGATTTGTCACTCCGATTGTCGGAAAGGTATCTCTGGGCCCTCTCGGTAATGCACATCACTATAAGCCTTGCAAGCAATGTAACTAATGAGTTAGTTGCGGGATGATGCATTACGGAACAAGTAAAGAGACTTGCCGGTAACGAGATTGAACTAGGTATTGAGATACCGACGATCGAATCTCGGGTAAGTAACATACTGATGACAAATGGAACAACGTATGTCGTTATGCGGTTTGACCGATAAAGATATTCGTAGAATATGTAGGAGCCAATATGAGCATCCAGGTTCCGCTATTGGTTATTGACCAGAGACGTGTCTCGGTCATTTCTACATAGTTCTCGAACCCGTAGGGTCCGCACGCTTAACGTTTGGTGACGATCGGTATTATGAGTTTATGTGATTTGATGTACCGAAGGTTTCTCGGGGTCCCGGATGAGATCACGGACATGACGAGGAGTCTCGAAATGGTCGAGACGTAAAGATCGATATATTGGAAGGCTATATTCGGACATCCAAAGGTTCTGAGTGGTTCAGGCATTTTTTCGGAGTACCGGGAGGTTACCGGAATCCCCCGGGAGAAGTTATGGGCCTTATGGGCCATAAGAAGGAAGCACACCAGCCCACAAGGGGCTGGTGCGCCCCCTTGGGCACGAGGCCGAATTGGAATAGGTTGGGGGGGGGGGGCGCCCCCTTTCCTTCTCTCCTATTCCTCCTTCCCTTCCTCTCCTACTCCAACTAGGGAAAGGGAGGGAATCCTACTCCCGGTGGGAGTAGGACTCCCCTAGGGCGCGCCATAGGGAGGGATGGCTCCTCCCCTCCTCCACTCCTTTTTATACGGGGGAGGGGGGCACCCCATGGACACACAAGTTGATCATTGATCTTTTAGCCGTGTGCGGTGCCCCCCTCCACCATAATCTACCTCGGTCATATCGTAGCGGTGCTTAGGCGAAACCCTGCGTCGGTAGCAACATCATCACCATCATCACGTCGTCGTGCTGGCGGAACTCTCCCGCGAAGCTCTGCTGGATCGGAGTTCGTGGGACGTCATCGAGCTGAACGTGTGCTGAACTTGGAGGTGTTGTGCGTTCGGTACTTGGATCGGTCGGATCGTGAAGACGTACGACTACATCAATCGCGCTGTCATAACGCTTCCGCTTTCGGTCTACGAGGGTAAGTGGACAACCTCTTCCCTCTCGTTGCTATGCATCACCATGATCTTGCGTGTGCGTAGGATTTTTTTTTGAAATTACTAAGTTCCCCAACACTTTCCACTAATAAACATGTCGATCAAGACATGCCGCATCAGATTTTTCAGGAAGCTTTACAAGAACCACACCCTTCGTAATCGAAGGCACAACCATGAAATTGTTGCGGTCAAGTACAACCTCGAGAACACGCCTGACAACAATGCTACAGGAAAACACTAGTTCAAGACAGGTGGCGACAAGGACACAATACCTGGATAGTTTAGCAGTAGAAGTCATCCTCATGTCTTCCAGTTCACACGTCATGCCTTTGAGAACTTCATCTCCACCGCGGACCTGGTTCTAATTCAAACAGAAACCAAATATTTTATTACTACCTCTGTTCAGAAATATAAGATGATTTTCGATATTTTACTCCATATATGACTACATATACGCACATAATTGAGTGAACAAAGACACTAGAACATGTCTTCAAAGGCATGAGAGCAGAGGGATTACTTGCAATATCCATAACACAAGTTATTGAGGCAAATATACCCTCTTCAAAGGTAGCATTGCTGTTCATAAAGTAGTTTAAAGTAACCTATAAAAAATCAGTGTCAACCTCTCGCATGTTTTGGTTAAAAGAGGAATTTAGAACCGTCATTTGGCACACAAAAATCAAATGCAAGATCACCTAGAAAGTTGTACTACTAGTACTAGTACTGCGTGTTAGATGAAAAAGAACAATCAAGATCGAGAAAAAGATCGTCAAGAAGAGATATTACCTGGACTTGCTTAATGAGGGTTCCCGGAGAGGGGGGCTTGGACAGGGCGATGGCATTGAGCTTGTCTGCGGTAGTCTTGGCAGGGTTGAGGGAGTCCTGGATAAGGGGGTCCCCGGGTGTCCGGGCTATGTGACATGGGCTGGACTGATGGGCCGTGAAGATACAAGATAGAAGGCCTTCCCCCATGTCCGGATGGGACTCTCCTTTGCATGGATGGCAAGCTTAGCGTTCAGATATGAAGTTTCCTTTCTCTGTAAACCGACTCTGTACAACCCTAGGCCCCTCCAGTGTCTATATAAACTGGAGGGTTTAGTCCGTAGAGGCTAAGACAAATCATACAGGCTAGACATCTAGGGTTTAGCCATTACGATCTCAAGGTAGATCGACTCTTGTAACCCCTATATTCATCAAAGTCAATCAAGCAGGGAGTAGGGTATTACCTCCATTAAGAGGGCCTGAACCTGGGTAAACATCGTGTCCCCCGCCTCTTATTACCTTCGATCCTCAGGCGCACAAATCGGGACCCCCTACCCGAGATCGGCCGGTTTTGACACCGATATTGGTGCTTTCATTGAAGAGTACCACTGTGCCGTCGATAGAAGGTTCGATGGCTCGTTCGATCATCAACAAGGATGCCGTTCCACGGTGAACTTGGAATCAAACCGGGTTCCCCCTATCATTGAAAGGCCGGACCCGCCCCCGGACTCCAGATCCGAACTCCCGAAGTCCGCCCCAAATAGGCATGGCCAGGAGGCTTTCACCCCGGCCAGCCCCGCGGACTCTCACTTTCCGTCCAATCCTCGCTCTTAAACATGGCTCTGGACTTAATGCGATCCCTCGCCATTATAGAGGAATCACTTCCGAATTACGCCCAGCCCGGACTAGGGGCTGAGAGCGGGGAATTTCACATCCCACCCACCACCCACTTCATAGCCACTGTCGAAGATTTAACCGACATGCTGGACTACGCCTCTGAAGACATAGACGACATGGATGACGATGCCGAAGACGAACAAGGCCAAGACCCGCCGATCACCGAACGTTGGACGGCCACCTCCATATATGACGTGTATATGGTGGACACACCTAGAGAGGATGACGATGACGGCAGGAAGGATCCGGTTGAGGACAAGCCTGCTGAGGCACCTCCAAAGCGTCGACGTCAGCGACGCCACTCAAAATCGCATCGTGAAAAAGACAGCAATACCAGCACCGGAGACAATAACACTCTGGAGAACGCCGAAGACCCCGAAGCCCCTGTCGAGCCCACATCCGAACAGGATGATTGGGAGGATGGGCAAGTTAACCCTGACGATCCAGTCGGGAACGAGGACTCGGAGGATAGTAACTATCTACCAATCTTCGAGGATGATGTGAGCCTTGACGAGGAAGACTTCATCGTGCCAGAGGAACCACTCGAGCAGGAGCGCTTTAAGCGCCAGCTAATCACCACTACAAGAAGCCTATAAAAGAAGCAGCAACAGCTCCAAACCTAACAGGATACACTCAACGATAGATGGACCCAAGTCCTGGCTGCCAAAGAGTAGGCCTTCAACACCCAGCAAAGAGTTATCCGATGCGTCGGCTACTTCCACAATTTGATGACGAGGCCGTCGAGCCCATACCGTCAAGACACGACCGTGTTGATGAACCAGAACGGCCACCACGTGGACGAGATAAAAGCAGCCACCTATGCCAAACACTATCCCGCACCACCTCGCCGTAGAGGTAGAGAGATAGGAGCTCCATGATACACCTACGACCTACGACAGGACCTGGACAATAGAGCAGGCCAAGCTAGAACGGTCTATGGATCAAGGGGGCGTGCCCCATCGTGAGAAGACGGCCATCAGTCCTGGCGCAACAGGCACAACCTCACCCGAGCCTCAAACCGCATACGGACTTCATCCGAACTGCGTCATGATATCGCTCGATACAGAGGTGCCGCACAACCCTTATGCTTCACCGATGAGGTAATGGAGCACCAGTTCCCAGAAGGGTTTAAACCCGTGAACATTGAATCATACGATGGAACAACGGATCCCGCAGTATGGATCAAAGATTTCCTTCTCCATATCCACATGGCCCGCGGTGACGATCTCCATGCCATCAAATACCTCCCATTAAAACTCAAAGGACCAACACGGCACTGGTTAAACAGCCTCCCTGAAAACTCCATTGGTAGCTGGGAAGATTTGGAAGATGCCTTTAGAGGCAACTTCCAAGGCATCTATGTTCGGCCTCCAGATGCCGATGACCTTAGTCACATAGTCCAGCAACCCAGAGACTTAGCCCGGAAACTCTGGACCAGGTTCTTAATTAAAAAGAACCAAATTGTCAATGGACTGGACGCCGAAGCCCTCACGGCCTTTAAACACAGCGTCCATGACGAGTGGCTCGCCCGACACCTTGGCCAAGAAAAGCCGAAGTCTATGGCAGCTCTCACCGCACTCATGACCCGCTTTTGCGCAGGAGAAGATAGCTGGCTAGCTCATAGAAGCAACGTCACCTGCGACCCTGGCACCTCCGAAGTCAGAGATGGCAACGGCAAGCCACGGCGCAAAAAACACAAGCGTCGAAGCAACAATGAAGATACCGAAGGTACGGTGGTCAACGCCAGATTAAGTGGCTCTAAACCCGGATAATGGAAGAAGCCATTCAAAGGAAACAAAGATGGTCCATCCAGTTTGGACAAAATACTTGATCGGCCTTGCCAGATTCATGGCACCCTTGATAGGCCTGCAAATCAACAGAAATTGTTGGGTCTTTAGACAGGCCGGTAAGCTAAACACCGAACATAAGGGGAAAGGGCTGCCAGCGAGGACGACGATGAAGAAGCTCGCCCATCGAACACAGGGGACAGAAGAAACTTCCCCCCGAAGTAAATACGGTGCATATGATCTACGCTACTCACATCCCTAAGTGGGAGCACAAGCGCGCACTAATGGACGTCTACGCCATAGAGCTAGTAGCCCCAAAATTCAACCCATGGTCAGCCTGTCCAATCAATTTTGATCGCAGAGACTATCTGACCAGTATCCGTCACGGAGGTTTGGCAGTATTGGTCCTCGATCCAATTATCGACGGATTCCATCTGACCCGAGTTCTTATGGACGGGGGCAGCAGTCTTAACCTGCTTTATCAGGACACTCTGTCTGCAAAATGGGCATTGATCCGTCAAGAATCAAGCCCACTAAAACCACCTTTAAAGGAGTAATACCTAGTGTAGAAGCCCGCTGCACGGCCTCAATATCATTGGAAGTGGTCTTCGGGTCGCCAGACGACTTCTGAAGCGAAGACTTGATCTTCAACATCGTCCCTTTCTGTAGTGGTTATCACACACTGCTCGAGAGAACCGCCTTCGCCCGCTTCAATGCGGTCCCGCATTATGCTTACTTAAAGCTCAAAATGCCTGGACCCGGCAGCGTTATTACAGTTAATGGAAACATGGAGCGCTCCCTCCGTACTGAGGAGCATACCGTGGCCCTCGCAGCCAAAGTACAGGGTGGCCTTATCAAGCCGAATACTACATCCGCCGTCAAGCCACCGGACACTATCAAACGAGTCCGGTCTACCATGGAGAATGACAGTCCGGCTCGTCCAGAGCTAGATTAGCAATTCGGCCTCCGTCAAAGCCCTAACCTGGTTGCGGCATACATACCGCGCGTACATAATTACGCACTAAAAATACCACGGGAAGGACGGAGGCACACTAAAAACAAAGTCTGCAATACGACTCGACTCTATTCGGACCCTCATACCCTTTCTTTTTCTTCTTCTTATTTTTATTTTTCAGGTTCCTTACAACCCACATCACTTTTTGATGATACCAAGGGCCTTTTTCCAGGCTCCTCATGTATACCCGCTCGATGATCCTCTCAAAGGATCATACACCAAGGCGAAAAGTAGCGCAGACGTGCGGTAGAGTGTCCAAAGGATCTTCAAGATCATCTTTTCCTTTTTAGGACCTCTATACAACTTTCCATTGTGCTCGGCATGTAAAATAGCCTCGATGCTCATCGCATCCTCTGTAAAAATACGTTTTGACGTATCAATCAGACTATAATGGAAACAGTTTCGCCCAACCCTGTTCGGTATTGGCTTATTTCCTAATCTGTATCCCCTCTTTACGTCAGATTATCGTATATACGCCAGCACGATTCAAATCGCCAGGGGCTCTATCTGGCCACGTATATATTTCAAACAAAAGAAGTCTGAACACTTTTATAGTATACTTCGGCATCCCGAATATGGCATTATATGCATCGGCTCCAAATCATGACTTTGGTCAATAGTTGGGTTGCCCGGCTCCTGTGATTACCACCTTATGTTCCGCTTGTTCAGCTAAGGTAGTAAAGGGAGAACTACTGTAATTTTGTTTCTAGTTCGTCCAGTCAAGCACCTCAGTAGAGAAAGCCGAAAACTGACTGTCGTGATAGGGCGAGAGCTGGTCAGCAATTCGACGACTTACTAAATCTCTAGTGATTTCTTTCGTATTACATGAAGGACTGGCTCTTCCCAGTCACGCGTTTAAGGCATCCAAGTTCGGATAGCCGCATACGCACCAGGGGCTATCTTACAGTCCCGTTGTCAAACTCCTATGGCTAAGTGAGAGCGATAAAGCCACATAGTCCCGTTGCCTGGTTTGCCGCACTGACACCTCCTTCATGGACCAAGACGTTGGGTCAAGTGTGCTTATGTGCTATCCCAAACAGCCCCGTAGTATCTACGTGGGGGCTGAAGCCGACGACTGGCAAACTCTGAGGGATAAAAATGGCCGCACTTGAGGAAAAACACTTTAAGATAAACAGCATAGATATATTACAAAGCATTGGTTTATAATACAACGTCTGGGCAGTTCGGATACATTCACTCGAAAATAATATCCTTCGAGCATTAACCCTCTATCAAACGGGCACCTTCTTGGATGTATTCCAAATAGCGCTCCGGCTTGCGGTGGGCCGTGCCTCCGGGCAGACCCTCTACTGCTACGACGACGACCTTCATCTTCGCCCAGTGCATCTTGACACAGGCAAAGGCCATCCACGCACCTTCTATGCACGTCGAGCGCTTCACAGCCTCGACTCAGGGCAAGGCGTCGCCGAGCCGCTTGAACAGGCCGAAGTAGCTGCTAGGAATGGGTCCGGCTAGCCATAACCAGACAATGATGTCCTTCATGGCCAAACCAGACATCCTATGCAGCTCGGCCAGCTGCATCATCTGGTTGTTTAGCAGCGCTGGCCGCTCCGGTGCCATGTACTGCGACCAGAAGAGCTTCTCCGACGTGTTCCCCTCTTGGGCTCGGATATACTGGGCGGCGTCGGCAGCACTCCTCGGGAGATCCGCAAAGGCGTCTGGAGCACTCCATAGTCAATTTAGCAAAGCATATCTCCGACCGCCAAATATACTCTGTAAAAGAAAAGGCTTACCAGCAGCTATTTGTTCGGCTTGCTTGATCTCCTCGCGAGCCGCCCGGGACTCGGTCCGCACCTCCTTGGCCTCTTGGAGGTCCTTGGCAAGTTTGGCTGCCTGGGTCTTATTCTGCTCCTCCAAGGACTCACACTTGTCGGCAGCATCCTTGAGCTCTCGCTCCACCTCTGTCATGCTCTCCTCATACTGGCAGCGGGCGACCTGTTCGGCCTTTAAATCTGTGGCCGCTTTGTCTGTGGCCGCTTTGCTCGCCTTCGCCTCCTCCTTGGCTTCGGCAAGGGCAATCTTGAGGGTCTCGACCTCGGTCGTGCTGCCTACAATCATACACATAGCAGCACATGAGCTTAAACTCTGAGTTTGCATTACAATTCAGGCTTGTATGGGGTCTTTAAAAACATACCTTGGGCCTCATCAAACCGCGTGTTAATACGGTCGATCTCATCATCAGCCAGCTTCAATTTCCGCTGGAGTTCGGAAACTTCAGTGTCCTTGGCTAAAGCCGCTAACAGTGAAGCCCATTTATCAAAATAAATAAGAGTATTATCTCCAGCGAATATTTGATCCTCTGTTCGGCCCCTTTTTCCAAAGAGCCGAACAGAGTCTCAGGGGCTACTATCTATATACAGGCATATTTTTCTAATACGACAAGAGGCTAAGAATATTATATCACATACCCCAAAGCCTGTTAACAGGCTAGTGAAAGCTTCATCTAGTCCGCTTTTGGTGGACTGAACCTTCTCAACTAGCGTACCCATCAAGATACAATGCTCCTCCACGATGGAAGCACGTTGAAGTGCTTCCCTCAATATGAATGGCGCCTCCGGATGATGGAGGTCGCCGGTGGAGTCGGCACTCCCCCTCCCTTAAAGGGGGCTGTCCGCTCGATTCCAGAGCCGTGTTGGTGTCCGGAGTTGTATTCTCCTGGGGGCCGGACTGGTCCGGGCCCCGTTGTCAGTTTCCATGTGGGTTGTGTAACGCCCACGATGCGGCTATATCTCCCACGTGTCGAGGCACGAGTTAGAGGCATAACTGCATTGTGGTTTTGTCGCAAGAAGGGTCATCTTAACACAATCCCATGTAATGAACAAGAATGGGATAACGAGAGTTGGCTTACAATCGCCACTTCACACAATACATAAATATAATTCATACATCATCCAAAATCCACACATAGACCGACTACGGTCAAAAACCAAATGAAAATAAGATAACCCCAATTGCTAGATCCCCGATCGTCCCAACTGGGCTCCACTACTGATCATCAGGAAAAGAAACATAGTAACGACCACGTTCCTCATCGAACTCCCACTTGAGCTCGGTTGCGTCACCTGCACTGGCATCGTTGGCACCTGCAACTGTTTTGGTAGAATCTGTGAGTCACGAGGACTCAGCAATCTCACACCCGCGAGATCAAGACTATTTAAGCTTATAGGAAAGGATGGTGTAAAGGTGGAGCTGCAGCAGGCACTAAGCATATATGGTGGCTAACATACGTAAATGAGAGCGAGAAGAGAGGCAACGCAACGGTCGCGAAGCTAGAAATGATCAAGAAGTGATCCCAAAACTACTTACGTTCAAGCATAACTCAAACCGTGTTCACTTCCCGGACTCCGCCGAGAAGAGACCATCACGGCTACACACACGGTTGATGTATTTTAATTAAGTCAAGTGACAAGTACTCTACAACCGGACATTAACAAATTCCCATCTGCCTCATAACCGCGGGCACGGCTTTCAAAAGATAATACCCTGCAGGGGTGTCCCAACTTAGCCCATTATAAGCTCTCACGGTCAACAAAGGATAAACCTTCTCCCAGGAAGACCCGATCAGTCTCGGAATCCCGGTCTACAAGACATTTCGACAATGGTAAAACAAGACCAGCAAAGCCACCCAAATGTGCCAACAAATCCCGATAGGAGCTGCACATATCTCGTTCTCAGGGCACTCCGGATGAGCAGTCTGTACAACTAAAACCAGGCCTCAAGTTTCCCCGAGGTGGCGTTGCAAAGGGCTCTAGTTTGGACCAGCACTCAGTGGAACACTGGCCCGGGGGTTTAAATAGAGATGACCCTCGGGCTCGCGAAAACCCGGGGGAAAAAGGCTTAGGTGGCAAATGGTAAAACCAAGGTTGGGCCTTGCTGGAGGAGTTTTATTCAAGGCGAACTGTCAAGGGGGTCCCATAAATCACCCAACCGCGTAAGGAACGCAAACTCAAGGAACATAATACTGGTATGACGGAAACTAGGGCGGCAAGAGTGGAACAAAACACCAGGCATAAGGTCGAGCCTTCCACCCTTTACCAAATATATAGATGCATTAATTAAATAAGAGATATTGTGATATTCCAAAATATCCATGTTCCAGCATGGAACCAACTTCAACTTCACCTGCAACTAGCAACGCTATAAGAAGGGCTGAGCAAAAGCGGTAACTTAGCCAAACAATGGCTTGCTAGGAAAGGATGGTTAGAGGCTTGACATGGAAAATATGGGAGGCATGATATAGCAAGTGGCAGGTAGCGCAGCATGGCAATAGAGCGAACAACTAGCAAAGCAAAGATAGAAGTGATTTCGAGGGTATGGTCATCTTGCCTCCAAGGTTCTCAGAGTTGTCGAAAGCTTGATCCTCGTAAGCGTACTCAATAGGTTCCTCGTAAGCGTACTCGTCTGCCGGCTCTACCCAAAACAAGAACACAAGCAACGGAACCACAATCAATCACGAGAAATGCACAAGCAACATGATGCAAAACATGTATGATATGCGAGATATGGTATGCGATTCATATGCCTGCTCCGGAAGAAAATGATGAACAAGGCAGTAACTTGGCAAACCAAGCATGCCACTGGAAATATGAGATGATTTCGGTCGAAATCGATATAAAGGTCACCGGAAATGGATGCACGGTTTGCAAATGGCAAGCAAAACAATGACACGAATCTGCGATTAACAGCATGATAGCACATAGAATGCAACAAGTAACTATGCTACGGCACCACAACATAGCAACAAAGCATATGGCCATAATCTACAGGAGATTCTTGACAAAAGATGAACACTGAGCTACGTCTAGATCATAGCATAACAGGTTCAAACAAGCATGGCAAAAGTGCAAAAGATATCAGGTTCACAGACGGTGAAATTACTGGACATGGCAGAAACAGCATCAGGTAACAATGTCCAGAGCAAGAAAAACACATGCTACAGGAACCTAACATAGCAAAACAAGGCATGGCATGAATCTACTAAATGCATAAAACAAAAGTCCCTTACTGACCATAAGCCAAAAAGTACCATAAGATATGATGGCAACCATGTAAATATAGCAAGTTTCGTTAACAGGTTTCAGACTTGGCAGAAAACAGAGCATGGCAGAAACAGACATTATGAGGGCATCTTTGTGAGCCTGATACACTCAACACAAAGCAAAGCATGACAAAAAAAAGCACACCTAAAGCAAGATGGCATGTTTATGAAGCTATCCATGGCAAGAGAAATTCCATAGCATGTATGAAACAACTACAACAAACTTGGCAAAATTGAATATCATGTTAAGAATCTGCCAGAAATATTTTATAGCAAAAGTAGAGCAAGATTGAGTCACTCTATGGCACTCCATAATTGCAAAAAAGGGCACGAATGGATAGAGCACAACCATACCCACAAAACATCCTTACTAAACATCACCAAAAGGTGCATGGATCTCTCTGTAGAGACATGGATACATAGCAACAAAATAACAGCAGTCACAGACTTAACAAAATTATTAAGTCCCTGAAATCAGAAACCTCACGAAGCCTAGTTTGCATGCTTGTGCTAGTCACCACAGAGATCACAAAAATACACGGCATACACCTCTGTAAAGATGGCATGGCATACATCAAAACACCTGTAGAGCTCATGCCCATAAGATGCACAGATCAATAGCAACAAAAATAACAAATCCTCAAGTTCTGATAAGTAACAACAGATAACAGCAACTAGCACTCTTGCACCAGAGATTTGGGCATCAATATGGACTCAAATGAATATGGTACAATGGAAAAAAATGAAGAGCATCACGAGGCGAACATTTCGATATATTACACGCACGAAACGGAGCTATATGCAGAGAGTTATGATGCGATGAACATGAGCATGTATTGTAAATATATTAAGACTTGGAGAAAAATCGGGGGGAAGAAAGTCAACCGACTGGACAGGATCTGGATCAGGCGCGGCGCTTGAGCTCGGGGACGGCCGGAGTTCGCCGGAGGGAGGGCGCCGGCGTGGAGAGGAGGGAGAAGGGGTCGGCGGCGCGGGCGGCGACCGGTGCAGGAGGCGGCGGCGACCGGAGCAGGAGGACGGCGGGGCGCGGCGCTGGCGGCGGCGGCCGGTGACGGGGAACGGCGTCGCCGGCGGCGGCAGCGCGGGAGGACGGCGACGCGGCGGGGCTGGCAGCCGCGGAGGCGCTCGGGAGGAGACGGCGGCGTGCGGCGGGAGGAGGTGCCGTGGGCCGCGGGGGCCGGCCACGGGCTCGCCGGGCCGCGGGCGGCGCGGGTACGGGCGCTGACGTGGCGGCGCCTGGTTGGCCGGGCGCGGCGGCGGGGATGCGTCCGGCCGCCGGCGGACGTGTCCGGTGGCGCGGGGGCGATTTTTCTAGGGTTTGATCTGCGAATATTTCGGAGGGGGGGAGGTGTTTTATAGGTAGAGGGAGCTAGGAGAGTCCAAATGGAGCACGGTTTTCGCCCACACGATCGTGATCAAACGACCTAGAGCATGGAGGCGACTTAGAGGGGTTTTGGGCTATTTGAAGGGGTTTTTGCTGCAACACACAAAAGGACTTTGCGGTTTCCCGGTTAACCGTTGGAGCGTCAAACGACCTCCAAATGGAACGAAACTTGACAGGTGGTCTACCGGTGGTATACCAAGGCCACATGGCAAACCTCGGTCCATTCCGAGAACGTTTAACACCCGCTCATGAAAAGAAACAAGAGGGGTGCGCCGGAGGAGGTGGGAGTGCTGGATTGCAAAACGGACAACGGGGAAAATGCTCGGATGCATGAGACGAACACGTATGCAAATGATATGCACATGATGACATGATATGAGGTGCAAGACATGAAAAAAATGCAACATGGAAAACAAAACCCAACCACGGAGGGAATATCATAACACATAGCCGAAAATGGCAAGAGTTGGAGTTACAAATATGGAAAGTTACATCCGGGGTGTTACAACACTCCACCACTACGAGAGGATCTCGTCCCGAGATCTAGGATGGCACCGGAGAGAAACGGAAGAGGAAAAGGTAAAACAAAGTTGCTTCTTTGACAAATGAGTGAAACCAAAGAACCTTGAGAGGTTAAATAATTTTTAGAAAAGAATACAACGGAGATGAACGAGATTACAAGCACTCCGTTAGAAAAGGAGAACAAGGAACATTATGAGAACCTTGTGTGTTGAAAGACATGAAACAAGGGCTTAACGAACCAAAAGAATATGAAACCACACCGATATAACGAGATAGCCAAGGAATAAGAATGACATAATTTTGACAGCACTCCGGTTGAAAAAGAGAAGGAAACTTGATAAGATGAAATGAAATTGAAGAGATGACACCACACTCCGGTTAAATGGATAAGGAAGGAAAGAAGATGATCTTGACAAAACGAGAAGATGGGTCGAAGAGAGCGAGATCACAAGGCCTCTGGTAGAAATGAAAGAATGCAATGAAAAGAACGGGGAAGAACGGAGTTGTTGAAAAATCAACAAAGAAAGGATATGATCTTCATGGGCTTATGGAGATATCTCAAAGCTTGAGGTGAAATTGTGCCACTAACGAAAACAATTGCTTGCTTGAGATCAACGAAGAGATGAAAACTTCTCTCGCCGAGAGGATAGGAGAAAACTTGGATCATTGATGAGCACCACAATAGCAACATTCCTTAGGGAAGGCTTTAGGTGAAATATAACCCAAGATAACTCCAATGAAGAAACGATGGGTTTAAATATCTCATTCTTGATAACTTATGAATCATGAAACATGAAGAAAAATTATCAAGAATGACATAACACCACCTCAAAAGATAAGAGAGAAAGAATTGCACTTTGGAATGCAGGAAGAAAAAATATTTGAGCTCTTCCAACAAGAATCTTGAGAACACTTCGAGAATGAATTAAATCCTTGATGAACCACTATGTAGAGCCTCCATGAAGAACTCCGATAATGAAAGGATGATAAAAAGAAAGAGAAGTTGCGAACACAAGGTGAAGCCTTGCAATGGTTTAGATGGAGCTTCGCGACGAGGTAATGCGGAAAACTTGGAACTCCGGAAGAAAGATGAACAACAAATAACTGAGAAACTTATGTCACGGACAAACTCCGGAAGAAGGAATTGAATTCACTTGGATGAAGCTAGAACAAGAATTATGTTATGCGTATCCTTCACCAATATAAATTTGATGACAAGCAACGGATTTTGCATACTACTTATTCTCGTAGAAAGGATTAAGATAGATATTGCGCAAACTTGGGAAGGTCTTCATCGAACCACCGGTAGGATTGAAACAACGAATAAATTGATATGATAACGAAGGAAGAGAAATCTTGAATGAACCACCGTAAGAATTGAAAATGAACGAAGAAAAGATAAAGAAACATCGGGAAGAATTAGAAAATGAACGAAGATACTTGAGACAATTTAGATACAAGTGAACGCAGAGATCCCGAGCTGACTAGATAATACTTGAATGATGCACTGGAAGAATTCAAGAACGAGAGCTGAAAGCTGAGAATGAATAATTCTGAGATGATGAGTTCTAGAGAATCACACTGAAAAGACTCCTGAATTGCTCCGGATGGGTATGAGAAGACTTCTCACAATCGAAAACAATTATGAGAGGATGCCATAAGCTAGAACTATGAATCTTCAAGAGAACGGTCCAAGATTTAGGAGAAATTCTTCTTCGGTCTTCAAATGTTGAGAATGATGATCAGAACTACCATGAATTGTTGAGATACCCCGGGATGAAAATTAGAAAGGTTGAACCAACGATGAAAAGAATTTGGAAGATCTTAGAGAAAGACATTTGACTGATGATGACTCATTCTTACGTCAAACTTTGAAAAGAATTTGGGAATAGCTCCGGGAAAATTAGAAGAGTCAGGTAAGATCCTGGGAAAAGACCTGTGGGTTAGGGCCCACTCAAAAGATACACCGTTGAACGATTTAAAGGAGAGATTGCGTCGGTTCAATTAAATGGCTTGAATAAGGTAAGACCTCGAAATAGCTAGAAAGGATTAAGAATAGAAACTTGAATCTTCTGGGATATCTTCAGCACCCGGAACAATTGAATAGCAGGCGAAGAATGATTAAGTGTTGCACCGGCATGAGAAAGCATTTGAAACGAGGAAAGGAATGCGATCAACACTGAAGGCTTGAATTGAATCCACCAGAGAAGAAAATGAAAACGACGAATGATGAACTTGAAGCTTCGTGAGCATCTCCATGAGAAATCACCGATTAAGAGGACGGCGGGGCGCGGCGCTGGCGGCGGCGGCGCGGGAGGACGGCGACGCGGCGGGGCTGGCAGCCGCGGAGGCGCTCGGGAGGAGGCGGCGGCGTGCGGCGGGAGGAGGTGTCGTGGGCCGCGGGGGCCGGCCACGGGCTCGCCGGGCCCCGGGCGGCGCGGGTACGGGCGCTGACGTGGCAGCGCCTGGTTGGCCGGGCGCGGCGGCGGGGATGCGTCCGGCCGGCGGCGGACGTGTCCGGCGGCGCGGGGGCGATTTTTCTAGGGTTTGATCTGCGAATATTTCGGAGGGGGAGGTGTTTTATAGGTAGAGGGAGCTAGGAGAGTCCAAATGGAGCACGGTTTTCGCCCACATGATCGTGATCGAACGACCTAGAGCATGGAGGTTACTTAGAGGGGTTTTGGGCTGTTTGAAGGGGGGTTTTGCGGCAACACACAGAAGGACTTTGCGGTTACCCGGTTAACCGTTGGAGCGTCAAACGACCTCCAAATGGAACGAAACTTGACAGGTGGTCTACCGGTGGTATACCAAGGCCACTTGGCAAACCTCGGTCCATTCCGAGAACGTTTAACAGCCGCTCACGAAAAGAAACAAGAGGGGTGCGCCGGAGGAGGTGGGAGTGCCGGATTGCAAAACGGACAACGGGGAAAATGCTCGGATGCATGAGACGAACACGTATGCAAATGATATGCACATGATGACATGATATGAGTTGCAAGACATGAACAAAATGCAACACGGAAAACAAAACCCAACCACGGAGGGAATATCATAACACATAGCCGAAAATGGCAAGAGTTGGAGTTACAAATATGGAAAGTTACATCCGGGGTGTTACTGGTTGTGCCCTCCATCTTTTCGGTAGCCGAGGCATTACCCTCTGACGCTGTCTCAGCGGCCCTCCGCACCTCTCCCTGGCCCGGAGAGGTCCTTTGGGACAACACCTCAGTGTCATACGCGGCATGTGGCGGAGTGGCTCACGAAGGCGTTTCGCTCTCCATCATCTTCGGTGCCAAAGAGTTCCCCGAAGACGATGATTTTTGGGGGAGATCACGGGCCGGACTGAAATACATAAATGATATGTTATCCTAGGATTTGTAAAAAGCCAGAAATATGCATAGTACCTTCGAGTACTTACGATTCGTCCAGGGGCTTTGCCCTGGGGTGCCACTGGGGGATGGCTTTGGCATCCGAGTCCGAGCCATACGAGAGGGATATCTTCCTCCTTTTGGACGCCTCCGCTTCTGGGTCAGCGGAGGTCGCCCACTTCTTCTTCTTCTTCTTCTCCTTGAGGGGAGAATTGCTCTCTTCCTCCTCCTCCTCTTCGTCTTCGTCTCCCTTGTGGGAGGAGAGAGCTTCGATATCTCCGGACACAGCGTCCGAAGTACCTTTACGGCGGAGGCCACTTTTGGCCTCCCTTGCCCTTCTTCTTGGCCTTCTTCTCCGGCGCCGGGACCAGCATCCTCGTTAACAGAGGAATGGCTGGGTCTTCAAGTAGCGGAGCCGCGCATCAGATCTGCTCCGCCTTCTTTGTCCAGCCCCGAGGGAAGAATGGAAAGCTCATCATACTCCTTGGATTTACAAGTTAAGGTTATCAGAAAACTTACTAGAGTGTCCGGATGAGCGCAGTCGAGGCCGAGGTCTTTGGTTGTTTCTGGCCACTACTTCTGGCCCTTGAAAAGCAGCTTCCAGATCTCTTCGTGCGTCGTGTCAAAGAATCGCTGCAGGGTCCGTGGGCCGGCCGGATTGAACTCCCACATATGGATAGTCCAGCGCTGGCAGGGGAGAATCCGGCGAAAAAGAATCACCTGGATCACATCGGCAAGATTGGTGTTCTTCTCCATCATACTCTTGATACGCTTCTACAGCGTCATCACCTCGTCGGACGACGCCCAATCCAGGCCCTTGTTAATCCACGATGTAAGCCGCATTGGAGGCCCGGATTTGAACCCAGGAGTGGCGGCCCCATGTGGCGTCGCGAGGTTCCATGATGTAGAACCACTCCTGTTGCCATCCCTTCACGGTCTCCACAAAGGCCCCCTTGGGCCAGGTGACGTTGGGGAGCTTGCTCACCATGGCGCCGCCACACTCCGCATGTTGACCATCGACCACTTTTGGCTTCACATTGAAGACCTTGAGCCATAGGCCGAAGTGGGGGGGGGGAATGCGGAGGAATGCCTCACACTCGACGATGAACGCCGAAATGTTGAGGAAGGAATTCGGGGCTAGATCGTGGAAATCTAGCCCATAATAGACCATGAGGGCAAAGACGAAAGGGTGGAGGGGAAACCCTAGTTCGCGGAGAAAGTGGGGGATGAACACTACCCTGTCATTGGGCTCCGGAGTAGGGATAATATGCTTTTTGGCAGGAAGCCGATGCGCGTTGTTCGCGGCCAAGTACCCCGCTTCCCGGAGTTCCTTGACGTTCCTCTCCGTGACGGAGGAAGCCATCCACTTGCACTGGGAGCCAGATCCGGACATGGCTGGAGTGTTTGGTTGGGACGGAAAAGATCAAAACTTGGGCGCTGGAGCTCGAGGACGGATGGGCTAAGGAAGAAGAAGGCGTGGGGTAAAAATATGGATCCTTATCCTCTTATAAAGGCAGTGAAAATCCAGCGCCTCCTCACAAGCCTTAAAACTCGCCTGTTCCGAAAGGGTCCTACGAACGACAGAGTTAGATTACCCAAACCCGTATTGATGAGAATCCCGCAATAAGGGGACACGATCTCTGCTTTGACAAGACGTGTCAATGAAGGCCTAGCCTCGAAAGGCGAAGTGGGAGGCTAAAAAACTGTTCGAAATTGTAACGCCCGGATAATCAAGCTACAGTAATCCCACGCTAACGGTGCCACGTCACCATGGTTACTTTGCTAATCTACCGTTAGGTCAAACCGTTTAAAAATTCAAATTCAAATTAATGTCAACGATAAAAGTTTTTCAAAATTTAAAACAAAAATGTTCGGGACATGCCATATTTTGCATAAGTAAATATGGTGTAGTAAACACATTTTTATAAAATGCCTAAATAATTTAAATTGAAATAAAACAGAAAAGAAAATAAATAAAAGAAAGAAAATACAAAAGAGAAAACAAACAGAAAAAAGGGAAAAGGAGCCCCCCCACTGGACCCTGGCCCAACTGGGCCAACCCCCAGGCCCAGCCGGCCTGGCCCACCTTGCTCGGTCGCTCCCTCCCCTTCCCTGTTCCCCCGACCGGGGTCGGAACAGGGGCACGTCCCCGCCGCACCCACTCGCCGGCGACGGGGTAGGATAAGGCCGCCACGCCCCGCCTCCTCGATCATGCCTCCCACTCGCCCCCACTCTCGCCCTCGGTTCCTGCGCCTCCCCCTCCTCCCTCGGATCCACCTCGCCCTCTCCTTCCCCTTCGCATCCGAATGCCACCGCCGCCATGGCTCCGGCCTAGGCACGGCGACTGTGCCCACCTCGCCGCTCCACAGTGTCCCCGAGGTCCGCCGTCGTCCGCTGCTTCGACTGGTGCACTCCGTTGGAGCTCGGAGCCACCACAACGCCCACGACGCCGCCGTCTTCCTCCTCTGCTCCGACGAGCTTCGCCGCCGATTCCGCCGCACCGAGCCCTCCTCGACCATGCTTGAGCACACCTGCAGGAGCACTGTGAGTTCCACCCCCTTCTCCCCTCTCCTCGCGCTCTCTTCTTGCCCCATAGCTGCTCCCATCGTCGTACCCGAGCTCGTCGCCGCGGCGGTGCTCGCCGCCATGGCCACGGCCCGCAGAGCTCGCGGCCGACCACCCCGCCGTGCTCAGCACCTCCGCCCGTGCCACTGCACGCGCCCGCTGCTCCTCCCGCTCCCCCTGGCGCCGTCCTCGACGGGCCAGTGCTTCGGCCGCCGCCGCGGGCTCGTCTCCGGTGAGCTCGTCGCCTCCCGCCTACTGCCGACTGCGGCAGTGGATGCGCGCGAGCACCAGCAGCCCGTAGAGCCGCTCCGCGCGGCAAGCCATGTCCCGAAGCCCCAGCGCCGTCGAGCGCCCGAAGGCCACTGCCGCCCGTGCTCCACGCCGACGCCGTTTCCGGCCGCACCGGGGCCGGCCACCACCGCGGTTAGCTGCGGCTCGCCGCTCCCGTTCGAACGGCGTCGGCCGCGTCCATTTTGGCCGCTGAACGGTGAATCCCGACGCACGGCCGCACCCTCCGCCGCGTTTTGGCTCGCCGGAGCCAACTCCGGCGCCGGCCGCCGACGTGGCTGGCCTGGGGCCACCCTAGAGCCACTGCCAGTGGGCCCCATGGGTCCCATTGACACAGTCAGATGTTGACTGGGCAGCGCCCAGTCACTGCATATGGGCCCCGCGTGGGCCCTGTTGACCAGTCAACTGGTCTGTTGACCGCTGATGCAGGGCTGACGCCAGGATGACGTCACAATTCATTTTCTGACGAATTAATAATTAAAACAAATTTCAGAATATTGCTGAACCTTTGAAAAATCGTAGAAAGTAAACCGTAGCTCGGATGAAAAAACTTTGTACATGAAAGTTGCTCAGAACGACGAGACGAATCCGAATACGCAGTCCATTTGTCAGCCACACGTTCCTAGCATAGCGAACATGGAACTTTCCCCCCTTCGGTCTGTTTGTCTGAAAACGCGAAACATCGGGAATACTTTCCCGGATGTTTCCCCCCTTCGTCGGTATCATCTACTGTCGCGTTAGGACACACCTAGCACTGCTCATTGTCATGTCACGCATCGTCATGCTTATGTTTGCATTGTATTTACTGTTTCTTCCCCCCTCTTCTCTCCGGTAGACTATGAGACCGACACTGCTGCTGCCCAGTTCGACTACGGAGTTGACGACCCCTCCTACTTGCCAGACCAACCAGGCAAGCCCCCCCCCCTTGATCACCAGATATCTCCTATTCTCCTCTATACTGCTTGCATTAGAGTAGTGTAGCATTTTACTGCTTTCCGTTATCCTATCCTGATGCATAGCCTATCCTTGCTACTACTGTTGTTACCTTTACCTGCAATCCTACATGCTTAGTATAGGATGCTAGTTTTCCATCAGTGGCCCTACATTCTTGTCCGTCTGCTGTGCTATACTATCGGGCCGTGATCACCTGGGCGGTGATCACGGGTATATACTTATATACTATATACATGACACATGTGATGACTAAAGTCGGGTCGGCTCGTAGGAGTACCCGCAAGTGGATCTTTGTGGCGGAGCGACAGGGCAGGTTGAGACCGCCTAGGTGAGAGGTGGGCCTGGCCCTGGACGGCGTCCGCGGTTACTTCGACATAACACGCTTAACGAGTTCTTGGTATTTGATCTGAGTCTGGCCATTTGGTCTATACGCACTAACCATCTACGCGGGAGTAGTTATGGGTATACCGGCATCGTGGTATCAGCCGAAGCTCTTTTTGACGTCAGCGACGGAGCGGCGCGCGCCGGATTGGACTGGAACGCCACTAGGCTAGGTCTGCTTCCGGCCGCCCTCGCAACGTGCAGGTGTGCAATGGGCGATGGGCCCAGACCCCTGCGCGCATAGGATTTAGACCGGCGTGTTGACCTCTCTATTGAGCCTAGGTGGGGCTGCGACGTGTTGATCTTCCGAGGCCGGGCATGACCCAGAAAAGTGTGTCCGGCCAAATGGGATCGAGCGTGTTGGGTTATGTGGTGCACCCCTGCAGGGAAGTTTATCTATTCGAATAGCCGTGTCCCTCGGTAAAAGGACGACCCGGAGTTGTACCTTGACCTTATGACAACTAGAACCGGATACTGAATAAAATACACCCTTCCAAGTGCCAGATACAACCCAGTGATCGCTCTCTAACAGGGCGACGAGGAGGGGATCGCCGGGTAGGATTATGCTATGCGATGCTACTTGGAGGACTTCAATCTACTCTCTTCTACATGCTGCAAGATGGAGATGGCCAGAAGCGTAGTCTTCGACAGGACTAGCTATCCCCCTTTTATTCTGGCATTCTGCAGTTCAGTCCACTGATATGCCCCTTTACAAATATACCCTTGCATATGTAGTGTAGCTCCTTCCTTGCGAGTACTTTGGATGAGTACTCACGGTTGCTCCTCTCCCTCTTTTCCCCTTTTCCTTTCTATCTGGTTGTCGCAACCAGATGCTGGAGTCCAGGAGCCAGACGCCACGGTCGACGACGACTCCTACGACACTTGAGGTGCCTACTACTACGTGCAGACCGCTGACGACGACCAGGAGTAGTTAGGAGGATCCCAGGCAGGAGGCCTGCGCCTCGTTCGATCTGTATCCCAGTTTGTGCTAGCCTTCTTAAGGCAAACTTGTTTAACTTATGTCTGTACTCAGATATTGTTGCTTCCGCTGACTCGTCTATGATCGAGCACTTGTATTCGAGCCCTCGAGGCCCCTGGCTTGTATTATGATGCTTGTATGACTTATTTATGTTTTAGAGTTGTGTTGTGATATCTTCCCGTGAGTCCCTGATCTTGATCGTACACATTTGCGTGCATGATTAGTGTACGGTCAAATCGGGGGCGTCACAGAAATGATAATAAGGCCAGGCATGACGTCTCGCCGAAAAAGTTGTCAGTCGACATGACTTATTTTGTTTAAGTATTTCGCCTTTGTGGTTCAGGGTTGTAACTGTTATACAGAGCCGAATATAGTTCTTTTGTTCAACTGCTTTGGAGTATTCGGAGGAGGAACCCGCCTTGCAATGCCGAAGACAATCTGCGCATTGGACACATCGTCATTGATGCCTGGATCAGGGGCTACTGAGGGAGTCCTGGATAAGGGGGTCCCCGAGCGTTCGGCTATGTGACATGGGCCAAACTGATGGGCCGTGAAGATACAATATAGAAAGCCTTCCCCCGTGTCTGGATGGGACTCTCCTTTGCGTGGATGGCAACCTTGGCATTCGGATATGAAGTTTCCTTTCTCTGTCAACCGACTATGTACAACCCTAGGCCCCTCCTATGTCTATATAAACCGGAGGGTTTAGTCCGTAGAGGCTAAGATAAATCATACAGGCTGGACGTCTAGGGTTTAGCCATTACGATCTCGAGGTAGATCGACTCTTGTAACCCCTATATTCATCAAAGTCAATCAAGCAGGAAGTAGGGTATTACCTCCATTAAGAGGGCCCAAACCTGGGTAAACATCATGTCCCCCGCCTCCTGTTACCTTTGATCCTTAGACGCATAGTTCGGGCCCCCCTACCTGAGATCGGCCGGTTTTGACACCGACAGGGGTGCTTGCGCTTCTTCATACCATGAGCCTCGACAGTTTTGGCTAGAGCCATAGACCTCACTTGGGCCGGTGCTCCAGTGTCCATCAAGAAACTATCAAATAGAAATAAAAGAAAAGTAACCATAATCACAAACCCAAAAGAAGAACAGAGAGGGAGTTATAGGATCAATGTCGGGGTTGCAGGACCGGGCCTTGGCCAAAATCAACACCATTGATGCGCTCACCTTTCCTTCTTTGGGAGACAAGAACAATGGCAGAAGCTGGTCAGGGTTTTCTTGAAGAAATGAGGAACAAGATGAGGGAGAAGTGAGTGGGGGTTTTCTTCAAGAGAGGAAGCTAAGAGAGAAGAGTGAAATGATGGTTGCTTCGTCCTTCCAACTTACTACTGGAAAGGAGGGAGTTTTGTGATTTGACGGCTTATTGGGTATTACTGCGGCGCTTCGATCGGGGTAGTCTACCATGCAGTTGTGCACTCTACTACGGACTAATTTAGTGCATGGCTAGTGGACCCCGATGCAAGCTATCCCACACGTTGGCGAAAGTGAGTAGCAAGGTTCCTGATGACCATCGAGGAGGATCCGCACGGTAGAGCGTGTCCACTGTTTCTCTGAAGAAAAAAAATGATTAGAACAAGCATTTCCACTCTTACGACGGAGGAGTGCAAAACATGGCAGGCACTTGAACATACACAGTGCTCCTACTACTAGGCATGTGGAGTGGTTCATACGTCAGTACTACATAATCTTGTTGCTAGTGTAGTAAGATATGACGATAACAAATGATGTTGTGCGCATGTCAACTATATGAACAGTAATGTAACATAGTACCGCTTTTTCGACTGTCCGGTCAAGAATGAACCGTGAGGTCAATGTTAACAGAGCTAGGTCTACAGCGCACGGAGAGTATGGTGCTACAGTACTCCATGAAACATGAACCATATGAAGCACGAATCAGTGTTAGGCAGGGTGTATGAAGGGTGCATGGGATGGGAGCAAAAGTTCCCTTCTCAACCCACATTTGGGTGTTTGGCAGAGTGATGAAGGGTGCATGAGTCCACACTAGTAGGTTAACACAAATACACGAAGAGGGAACAACTATATTGAGATGAGAATGCAACCAAACACACCCACACGCTTTGTGCTACAGTGACCGATCTGCATCGTCTGAGTTTGATCCAACGGTCATGTGGCACCAAGACATGGACATGCCCATGTAGAGGATGCCTAAACACCACCGAAGTCCGTCTACTTCTCGACGGGAGCCATCTCGTCAAAGACGACATCCGATGGCACGAATTGATTCCGGTGACGGAGCCCTAAGAGGATTCGCCCGGCAACGGCGATGGCAGCCCGCAACCCCTCCTTGTCTAGCTCCGCCCCCACCATCGCGTGGAGATGGCTCAGCTCCTCGGAGATATAGGTGAAGAAGGAGACCAGGTTAGGAAGCCGCAACTCATTGAAGTCGACGGGGTGGTCGAACGGGTTTAGCCCGACGGCCAGCATAGTTGCGCTGGCACGATGGTAGGCATCGCGCAGCCGCAAGACGTGCGTGGCAACTTGTTCCACACTACAAAAAAGAGACACTTTTGTGATGATACGTGTTTGTCACAGTAGGTCACATTTTCTGTCATGCATGTACATCCATGACAATTTTATGACAAAATCAAGATAGTCATACCTGTGCTGTCGTAGAAGTGTTCCATGACATTACCAAAATTATCATCACAGAAGTGTCCACTTCCATGACGATAAATCGCGCGTCATAGAGAAGTGCTTTCGTCAAGGGTGGCCCACACGTGGCATCCACCGTAACGGGACGCCGTTAAGCTATCGGGTCCGGTTTTGGATCCGATAACCCACTAACAGCAACGACCAATGCCGATTTTCCACGTGTAAAATTCTCATTTGCTGATGGAACCACGTGTCAGCTCCGCGTTGGCACAGGTGTCACTCATCCAATGGGCGAGATGCGCCTATGATACGTTGACACGTGGACCGACCCAAAAGTGGCCCATAAAGATTAAATGGGACGGCCCAACTACAGGCCCACAAGATTTAGCGGGCCATAATGGGCTGGCCCAGCTAAAGGCCCACAAGATTTTGCAGACCATAATGGGCCGGCCCAGCTAAAGGACCAACATTCTCAGTTAAGGCCCGTACGGCTAGTGTTAAATTGGTCCGTCAACGGCCCGTCCTAAACTTGTCATCATTGCGGCCCATGGTCACTTCTGCCCCGTTAACAGTCCACTAAGAATTTGGGCCGAATTATGGCCCGGTGTGTTTCCGGCCTTTTAAAGGTCCTGCTTCATTTGGGCCCATTTATAGGCCATTGAACCTTTCGGCCCATAAACGACCGTGAAGGATATGGGTCATACTTGGCCATGTCTGACATTCGGCCTGTTAGAGGCCCACTACAGATTTGGGCCACTTTCAGCCTGTTGTGACTTTCGGCCTGTTAACGTCGGACGAAATCCATGGGCCATATGTGGCCCAACGCCACATCGAGCCTACTAACGGCCCGTATAAAAATGACACTAATCAAGCTCGGCCAGACTTCCGGCCTGTTAAAGGCCCGTGTAGTAGGTCGGCGCATTTTTGGCCCGTCTAAATTTCGGCCTGTGGACAATCCGCATTTTAAATGGGCCACTATTTCGGCCTGCTAAGACCAGTGGGTTATTTGGCACAATCAGGGCCCAATCTTACTTTCAGCCTACTAAAGGCCCATGTTTTTTATGGGCTAGAGATATTTACACATGTAAACGGCCTATTATTACTGAGGGCCCAAATTATATTTAGGCCTGTTAAAGGCCCGCTATGGGCACGGGCCTACCAGAAAAATATGAAAGCTTATGCTGATTTAGGCCCAGATATTTGTAGTGGGCTACATGCAAATTTTGGCCCAGGATCGTTTCTAGCCCAATTGGAATGGGCCCGATGAATGTTGGCATGTTGGGCTCCTACGAAGCTTTCGGCCGAATACATTACTAAGATAAACCTACACTATACAAAAATAGCATCGTAATTATTGCAACCTTTGACACATCATAAATGCTGTATCACAACAAAATAAATTCCAACCATACAACAAAAGGCCTGTTGGCATAAGGTTTACAGTCCTTGCAGATAAAAGCACCATCAGATGTATAGAAGCACAGATCATTTGACATGAGTGCTTATGTTTCAGGTTGTAGAATCTGATGGTGCAGCACGATCTTCCCCTTTTTCCGCCATTGGTCTTGAACAACGAAGAAAATGTCTGATAGTCTGGTTTCAAAACCATTCATATCTTCGCGAAATTTGTCAACCACTATTTTTGTTTCTGACACAATGTCCATTAGGGATTGGACTTGTGTCTGGAGCACAAATAGATCACTCTGTCTAGCCGGAAGATTTTAATCAGTAGGCGATTTGGACAAGGTTACTGTCGGTGTCAAAACCGGCGGATCTCTGGAATGGGGTCCCGAACTGTGCATCTAAGGTCGATGGTAACAGGAGAGAGAGGACATGATGTTTACCCACGTTCGGGCCCTCTCTATGGAGGTAATACCCTACTTCCTGCTTGATTGATCTTGATGAATATGAGTATTACAAGAGTTGAGCTACCACGAGATCGTAACGGCTAAAACCCTAGAAGTCTAGCCTGTATGATTATGATTGCCTCTACGGCCTAAACCCTCCGGTTTATATACACACCGGAGGGGACTAGGGTTGTACAAAGTCGGTTACAGAGAAAGGAATCTTCATATCCGAACGCCAAGCTTTCCATCCACGCCAAGGAGAGTCCCATCCGGACACGGGTGAGAGTCTTCTGTCTTGTATCTTCATAGCCCATCAGTCCGGCCCATGTCCAACGGGCCGGATGCCCGAGGACACCTTAATCCAGGACTCCCTCAGTAGCCCCTAAACCAGGCTTCAATGACGAGGTGTCCGCCGCGCAGATTGTCTTCGGCATTGCAAGGCGGGTTCCTTCTCCGAATACTCCAAAACAGCCTTTGAATACAAAGAACGTGTCCGGCTTTGCAAAACAAGTTCGACACACAACCGCAGAGAGTATCACGAGTCCAATCCACTGACAACTTTTGTAGTGTGACACCACGTCACCACCCGGTCATTATTTTGAACCGTTTTTAGCCTGCCGCTCCATGTTTCGAGATGCGGTTTCATTGGCACGTCTTGTCAAAGCAGAGATCGTGTCCCCTTATTACGGGATCCTCATCAATACGGGCGTGGGTAATCCAACCTTGCCGTCTGCATGGCCCTTGGGAAATAGGGGAGTTTTAAGGCGAGTGGGGAGGCGCTTGATATTCGCTGCCTTTATAAGGAGATAAGGATTCACCCCTTTCACCCATGCCCCCTCTCTCTCTCTCTGCCCACCCATTCTCAAGCTCCAGCGCCCAAGTCCTCATCTCTTCCGCCTCAAGAAAGCACTCTGATCATGTCCGGATCCGGAGCGCATGGCAAGTGGATGGTCTCCTCCGTCAAGGAGAAGGACATCACTAAGCTCCGGGAGGCCGGATATTTGGCCAAGGAAGTCGTCCACCGGCTTCCGACCAAGGGACAGATCGTCCCTACCCCGGAGCCCCGTGAGAGGGTAGTGTTCATTCCCCACTTCGTCCGCGGGCTGGGATTTCCACTCCACCCATTTGTCCACGGAATCATGTTCTACTACGGGCTGTATTTCCATGATCTGGCCCCCAACTCCTTCCTCAACATCTCAGCGTTTGTCGTCGTGTGCGAGGCCTTCCTCCATCCCACCCCACTTCGGATTGTGGCTAAAGATCTTCAATGTGAAGCCGAAGGTGGTGGACGGCCAACACGCAGAGTGCGGAGGAGCCATGGTGAGCAAGATGTCCAACGTCATATGGCCCAAAGGTACTTTTGTGGAGACCGTTAAAGGGTGGCAACAACAGTGGTTCTATGTCACGGAGCCCCGGGACACCACCTGGGCTGCGGCTCCCGAGTTCAGGTCCGGGGCCCCGATGCGGCTCACCTCCTGGCTAGAGAAGGGCCTGGACTGGGCCTCATCGGACGAGCTGACAGCGCTGCAGATGCGCATCAAGAGCATGGTCGACAAGAACATCAAGCTTGTCAATGTGATCCAGGTGATGCTTTTTCGCCGGATCCTTCCATGCCAAAGCCGGACCTGCAATTTGTGGGAGTTCGATCCGGCCAAGCACCAGACCCTGCAACACTTGATCGGTGTTACGCACGAAGGTATTTGGAAGGTGCTCTTCAAGGCCAACGAGACGTGGCCGAAGGAGATCGAAGACCGTGGGTACAACCTAACCCACCCCGCTAGTCCGGTAAGTTTTTTCGTGTTTTCAAGGTGTATCCTCTACTTATATACTCAAGGAGAATGTTTGAGCTTCCCCATCTTACTTTTTCAGGGCTGGACAAAGATGGTGGACCAGTCAAGTGTCCGGCTCCACTGCCTGAAGAACCAGCGATTCCACTTATGACGAAGATGCTGGTTCCGGCGCCCTACCAGGCACCAGAGAAGATGGCCATGAAGAAGGCCAAGGGGACCAGAGGTGGCCTCCGCCACAAGGGCACTTCGGACACGACGTCCGAAGATGCCGAGACCCATTCCCCGCCGCCACTGATGAGGAGGAGGAGGAGGAAGAAGAAAGCAACTCCCCTCCTGAGGGGGGAAGGAACAGTAGGGCGGCCTCCACATGTTTGGAGGCTGAAGCGTCCAAGAGGGGGAAAGCCTCCCTTACGGACGACACCGCGCCGGATACCGACAATAGCTCGGAGTGGAGCCCCAAGGGTAAGGCCCCGGCCGAATCGTAAGTATTCGAAGGCTCTGACGCACTTATATGTCCGACTTCTTTATCTCGTAATTCTAATATGTTGAATCACGTGATGTAGTCTCGCCCACGATAGCTCCCAGCAATCCTCATCGGGGGATTCGTTGGATTCAAAGGCGATGGACAGCGAGTCGCCGCCGGTGGCCTCCTCTCCCAAGGCCAAGGGCGACGCCGAGGTGCTATCCCGAAGGAACTTCCCAGGCCAGGAAGAGGTTGAGGAGGCCATCAGGGTGGCGCCAGAGGGTGACCCCTCGGCCACCGGACACATGGGGGAGCAAGTCCCCCTGGAGACTGGCGATGGGGGCCATATCCAACTCGGCCCCAGCCGAATATGATGCCGGAGACCTATTGTCGGTGTCAAAACCGGCTGATCTCGGGTAGGGGGTCCCGAACTGTGCCTCTAAGGTCGATGGTTGCAGGAGACGGGGGACACGATGTTTACCCAGGTTCGGGCCCTCTCTATGGAGGTAATACCCTACTTCCTGCTTGATTGATCTTGATGAATATGAGTGTTACAAGAGTAGATCTACCACGAGATCGTCATGGCTAAACCCTAGAGGCTTAGCCTGTATGACTATGGTAATGAGTATATCCTTTCCGGACTACGCCCTCCGGTTTATATAGACACCGGAGGGATCTAGGGT